>NC_092151.1:84511538-84664038 GCF_045791955.1 Oncorhynchus clarkii lewisi | reverse complement strand
CTCCTTTTCTCCCCCCTGCCTCATCCCCTGGCTCTCTCCTCTTCTGATCAACCCTGCCTCTCTCTGTCCTCATTTTCTCTCCCCTACCTCACCCCCTGGCTCTCTCCTCTTCTGATCAACTTTGCCTCTCTCCTCTTCTCTTCTGATCAACTCTGCCTCTCTCCTCTTCTCTTCAGATCAACCCTGCCTCTTTCCTCTTCTCTTCTGATCAACTCTGCCTCTCTCCTCTTCTCTTCTGATCAACCCTGCTTCTCTTCTCTTCTCTTCTGATCAACCCTGCTTCTCTTCTCTCCTCTTCTCTCCTCTTCTGATAAACTCTGCCTCTCTCTTCTCTTCTGATCAACTCTGCCTCTCTCTTCTCTTCTGATCAACTCTGCCTCTCTCCTCTTCTCTACTGATCAACTCTGCCTCTCTCCTCTTCTTTTCTGATCAACCCTGCTTCTCTTCTCTTCTCTTCTGATCAACCCTGCTTCTCTTCTCTCCTCTTCTCTCCTCTTCTGATAAACTCTGCCTCTCTCTTCTCTTCTGATCAACTCTGCCTCTCTCTTCTCTTCTGATCAACTCTGCCTCTCTCTTCTCTTCTGATCAACTCTGCCTCTCTCTTCTCTTCTGATCAACTCTGCCTCTCTCCTATTCTCTTCTGATCAACCCTGGCTCTCTCCTCTTCTCTTCTGATCAACTCTGCCTCTCTCCTCTTCTCTTCTGATCAACCCTGCTTCTCTTCTCTTCTCTTCTGATCAACCCTGCTTATCTTCTCTCCTCTTCTATCCTCTTCTGATCAACTCTGCCTCTCTCCTCTTCTCTTCTGATCAACCCTGCCTCTCTCTCCTCTTCTGATCAACCCTGCCTCTCTCCTCTTCTGATCAACTCTGCCTCTCTCTGCCCTCCTTTTCTCTCCCCTGCCTCATCCCCTGGCTCTCTCCTCTTCTGATCAACTCTGCCTCTCTCATATTCTCTTCTGATCAACCCTGGCTCTCTCCTCTTCTCTTCTGATCAACTCTGCCTCTCTCCTCTTCTCTTCTGATCAACCCTGCTTCTCTTCTCTTCTGATCAACCCTGCTTCTCTTCTCTCCTCTTCTCTCCTCTTCTGATCAACCCTGCCTCTCTCTTCTCTACTGATCAACCCTGTCTCTCTCTTCTCTTCTGATCAACCCTGCCTCTCTCCTCTTCTCTTCTGATCAACCCTGCCTCTCTCCTCTTCTCTTCTGATCAACCCTGCCTCTCTCTTCTCTTCTGATCAACCCTGGCTCTCTCCTCTTCTCTTCTGATCAACCCTGCCTCTCTCTTCTCTTCTGATCAACCCTGGCTCTCTCCTCTTCTCTTCTGATCAACCCTGGCTCTCTCCTCTTCTCTTCTGATCAACCCTGCCTCTCTCTTCTCTTCTGATCAACCCTGGCTCTCTCCTCTTCTCTTCTGATCAACCCTGCCTCTCTCTTCTTCTCTTCTGATCAACCCTGCCTCTCTCCTCTTCTCTTCTGATCAACCCTGGCTCTCTCCTCTTCTCTTCTGATCAACCCTGCCTCTCTCTTCTTCTCTTCTGATCAACCCTGCCTCTCTCCTCTTCTCTTCTGATCAACCCTGCCTCTCTCTCCTCTTCTCTTCTGATCAACTCTGCCTCTCTCTTCTCTTCTGATCAACCCTGCCTCTCTCTTCTTCTCTTCTGATCAACCCTTCCTCTCTCCTCTTCTCTTCTGATCAACCCTGCCTCTCTCCTCTTCTCTTCTGATCAACCCTGCCTCTCTCCTCTTCTCTTCTGATCAACCCTGCCTCTCTCTTCTCTTCTGATCAACTCTGCCTCTCTCCTCTTCTCTTCTGATCAACCCTGCCTCTCTCCTCTTCTCTTCTGATCAACCCTGCCTCTGTCTTCTCTTCTGATCAACTCTGCCTCTCTCCTCTTCTCTTCTGATCAACCCTGCCTCTCTCCTCTTCTCTTCTGATCAACTCTGCCTCTCTCCTCTTCTCTTCTGATCAACTCTGCCTCTCTCCTCTTCTCTTCTGATCAACCCTGCCTCTCTCTTCTTCTCTTCTGATCAACTCTGCCTCTCTCCTCTTCTCTTCTGATCAACCCTGCCTCTCTCCTCTTATCTTCTGATCAACCCTGCCTCTCTCCTCTTCTCTTCTGATCAACCCTGCCTCTCTCTCCTCTTCTGATCAACCCTGCTTCTGTCTTCTCTTCTGATCAACCCATTCCTCTCTCCGCCTCTCCGGATAGGCACAGAGGATGGAACGGCAACCGAAAGGTCGCTGGTTTGAATCCCTGAGCTGACTAGGTAAAACATCTTGAGCAAGACACTTCAACCTAATTGCTCCTGTAAGTTGCTCTGCATAAGTGTGCATAAAAAATACTTTATTGGTCAAATAAAATTATATTAATCACATAGTTTACTGCAGGTATAAAAGGTGCAGCGAAATGCTTGTGTGCTAGCTTCCTCAACAATGTAGTACATTCATCAATATTAAAAATAATGATACATGTAAAGTAACACAGATCTCAGCAACTCCTCTTTCAGACAACATGTTAAGGGAGCAATATCGACATCTTGTCCTCCTTATGGAGTAGGAATACATTTGTCTGAAATGCTTTCCACTTTCTACCATTTTCTGTTTCGTCGTGTTGTGTTGCCTCCTCCTCCTTTTATGAGTGATACATTGTTTACTCTCCTCCCCTCACCGGTGGAGATATATTTGCGTTGTTTTGTGTTGTGTTGTCTCTTCTCCTCCCTCCCTGCATGAATGACACATTAGTGTTTCCTCCCCTCACCGGTGGGGATATATTTGCGTTGTAGAGCTCTGAAAGCAGCTGGAGAAGGAGTGACTGCCTGGGTAAAGGCACCTGAGTGCTCAGCGTTTCTCTTTAATTGCTTCATTATCGTCCACGCTAATCCCTCTCCAATTTCCACACTCTCATTTTCACCACTCATTTGTCCCGGTCCCTCTCCGGCTTTCTCTCCTCTCCTCTAACACCAGGGCTGCATCTCAAATGGTACCCTATTCCCTATGAAGTGCACTACGCTGTGGTCAAAAGTAGTGTAGTAAATAGGGATTAGGGTGCCAATTGAGACGCAGCCGGACCACAGCGGCTGCAGCATAGCTACCTATTTGCTTTCCAAGGCAATGATAACAATTGATGCTCCACTCGGCTCCAATGCTTGTTTCATAAACCTGTTTTAGCCGGCTAAACAAGGAGAGGCTGATAAACAGAGTAGAGTAGAGGTGCCAAGGCAGCGAGTCTCAGAGCATCACAGAACCATTTGTCTCTGTAATTATGCTTTAATTACAGCTGTGTATGCTAATACCCAAAACATTTGCATAGAACATAAGATATACAACTTCCTGCATCTCTTTATAGGAAGAGCTATAGGCCTATAAGGGATGAGAGATTCTGTATGTTTATTGTGATGGGACAACATTCTGTTTAATTACATTGGGGAAATGTTTAGATTAAAAAATCTAGGGCATATTTATTGTTGTATTTTATGTTTTTATTGTGTTAGGTAATCATGTAGCAATGTTCCAACATCATGGTAAATCTTATACCTAATAGCTAGAACACTGGAACACTGTAAAAACACAGAATACTAAAGTGTTTGTGGTGGCAACCATATGTGAACAAACGCTTAGATCAGCGATCACTTACAAATCCCCTGGCATTGTGTTAAAACACTGTTACTTGTTGTTCTATCCAGACTATTTCTATGACCGTGTCTGACATCACGCTGCTGTCAGCCTCTGTCGACAGCTCTGCTGCAGCTCCACTGAGGCGTTCAGACACACTTACTTTAACTACATGCCAATGACCCATTAACATACAAATGACCTGCACTTAACCCATGATACAGATACCACCAAATGCCACCAAATGCTAAGGATCCGCCATTCACGGATAAATAACCCGATAGAGACTGATATGACGCGTGCAGAAACTCCTTTATGTGCCATTTTGGCTCAAATCAAAGTAATTTAATTGGCTATTATCTGATGCAGATAGGGAGAGACGAGGGTGGTGAGGATGATGGCTACCTTCTTCTCTGATGGAGATAGGGAGAGACGTGGGTGGTGGTGGTGGTGACCTCCTCTCTGTGTGGTATGTGGGGGAGTTGCTCTCGGCTATAATTCTATAGCATGATGACCTCATAGGTCTGTGACTTAGTCACCCCGCACCGCAACAAGAAGTCTGTCACATGAAACTTCTGACCACTGTTACTGAGACTTCTAGGAACAACACTAATACAGTCAGCTGAACCAAACAGGACACTTTTTCCACCAGAACATAGCTTCACGGGAAACTAGATGATTGCCGTTGTAAAATATGGAACATATCCTCTAGTTTAACTCTGTTCAATAGAAATGGCATTGTGTGTTACAGTGAGGGAAAAAAGTATTTGATCCCCTGCTGATTTTGTACGTTTGCCCACTGACAAAGAAATGATCAGTCTATAATTTTAATGGTAGGTTTATTTGAACAGTGAGAGACAGAATAACAACAACAAAATCCAGAGAAATGCATCTCAAAAATGTTATACATTTATTTGCATTTTAATGAGGGAAATAAGTATTTGACCCCTCTGCAAAACATGACTTAGTACTTGGTGGCAAAACCCTTGTTGACAATCACAGAGGTCAAACGTTTCTTGTAGTTGGCCACGAGGTTTGCTGTATATGGAGAAGCACCATCTGGATATTTAGATGTAGAGTCTATGTGTACACTTACATCTAATTTCACAGCTGATTGTTTATCAAATTAAATGTGGACTGGTCATAGCAAGCACAAAATGCTCTCTAAGATATGGTGTCTGTCTCTCTCGTTCTTTCTCTCTCTCTCTCTCTCTCTCTCTCTCTCTCTCTCTCTCCCTTTCTCTCTCTCTCTCTCTCTCTCTCTCTCTCTTTCTCTCTCTCTCCCGTGGCTCTGTGGTGGTTTTGAGACAATCCCCCTCCCCCGACCTCACCATAACAGCAACACCACACAAGCCCCTCCATGGGACGTGTTAGACATTGTTAGACACAATCAATATCTATTTGGTGACCTAACCCGTCTGGCCAGGCAGGAAATCTAGCAGCGTATGAAGTATTTCATCTGGGCCGACCCTGACCTGTGACCTCTGACCTGTCCGCTGCTCGGGCCCCAGCTAGCAATCCTATAGGCTCCTCAGGGCATCCAGCTCCATCATAGCCAGTAAACACAGGCAGGAAGTTGTTCCCCACTTGTCACAATGTTGGTGGCAACTGACACCTACCTTTCTTCTTCTCTGTCTCTCTCTTTCCAGTCTGTTTTTTTTTCTCTCTGTCTCTATGTGTCTTCTTTTCTCTCTCTCACACACTCACAAATGGTATAGTTGACTCTTGCTGTGTCCTAGATCGTAGGCCAGCTATTCCCCTCTGCTTTACCCCATTCAAAAATCTAAGTCAAGTATGTTAACATTATGGAGATATTCTGAATTCCAAGCACAGTTTCCTGGCATTTCCAAGTATTTCACTATCAGTAGCCTTGTTGTGTATTTCTTGATTTGTTGTGTAAAAGGAAATTGAGATAGCAACACCAAGGAGGAAAACACTAAACAAACACTGTTTTCCTTCAGGCACATCTGTCTGATAGCCTGCAGTTGAAGAAAGGAGGGAAAGAAAAAGAAGAAACAAAACCTGGACAAATCTGGCCTGTCCTCCAATCCCTCATTCACCTAACACTCATCCATCCTGAGTGCACCTCTTAATTTGGTCCTGCCAGAGACCGGGAAACAAGAAGCGTTCACCATCAGAAACAAATGATCCTACCAGGGAGGGGCCACAACTCAGCGCTAGCGCCAACAGTTTCCAAAGCTACACAACACAACCACTTCTTTGAAGCCACACTCTGTTCTGTTCTCCTCTATCTCTACCTCTGTTCTGTTCTCCTGTGTTTCAGTGCTATAACAGGTTTGATTCAGTAATGGTTGCTCTGATTGGCCTTCTGCTAGAAAATATCACAGCATCAATTATGCATCATCTTGATCATTATCAGGGCTTGTATTCATAAAGTGTCTCAGAGCAGGAGCACTGATCTAGAATCAGTTTTGCCTTTTAGATCATAATAAATCAGATTACATGGACAGTGATCCTAGATCAGCCCTCTTACTCTGACACACTTTATTAATACAGTCCAGATGTCCCGTTTTAACACATTAGGGACATGCTGAAGTGTGTATTGTGGAGACAGTGGGGACAGTAGGGTGGGTGCGGTGTGTATTGTGGAGACAGTGGGGACAGTAGGGTGGGTGCGGTGTGTATTGTGGAGACAGTGGGGACAGTAGGGTGGGTGCGGTGTGTATTCTGGGAACAGTGGGGACAGTGTGTATTGTGGGAACAGTAGGGTCAGTGGGGACAGTGCGTATTGTGGGGACAGTGGGGACAGTAGGGGCTCTGTGTATTGTGGGGACAGTGAAGACAGTGGGGACAGAGGTGACAGTCGGGACAGTATGGACAGTGAGGACAGTGGGGACAGAGGTGACAGTCGGGACAGTATGGACAGTGGGGACAGTATGGACAGTGGGGACAGTAGGGGCTCTGTGTATTGTGGGGACAGTGGGGACAGTGAGGACAGTGGGGACAGTGGGGACAGAGGGGACAGTCGGGACAGTAGGGACAGTATGGACAGTGGGACAGTATGGACAGTGGGGACAGTCGGGACAGTTGGGACAGTAGGGACAGTATGGACAGTGAGGACAGTGGGGACAGAGGGGACAGTAGGGACAGTGGGGACAGTATGGACCATAGGGACAGAGGGGACAGTAAGGACAGACGGGACAGTAGGGAAAGTATGGACAGTATGGACAGAGAAGACAGTATGGACAGTGGGGACAGTAGGGACAGTGGGGACAGTCTGGACAATGGGGACAGTGAGGACAGTATGGACAGTGGGGACAGAGGGGACAGTCAGAACAGTATGGACAGTATGGACAGTGGGGACAGTATGGACAGTGAGGACAGTGGGGACAGTATGGACAGTGAGGACAGTATGGACAGTGAGGACAGTGAGGACAGAGGGGACAGTCGGGACAGTAGGGACAGTATGGACAGTGGGACAGTGAGGACAGTATGGACAGTGGGGACAGAGGGGACAGTCGGGACAGTAGGGACAGTATGGACAGAGGGGACAGTGGGGACAGTTGGGACAGTATGGACAGTGAGGACAGTGGGGAGAGAGGGGACAGTGGGGACAGTATGGACAGTAGGGACAGAGGGGACAGTAGGGACAGTATGGACAGTATGGACAGTGGGGACAGTAGGGACAGTGGGGACAGTATGGACAGTGGGGACAGTGGGGACAGTATGGACAGTGGGGACAGTGAGGACAGTATGGACAGTGGGAACAGAGGGGACGGTCGGGACAGTATGGACAGTGGGGACAGTGGGGACAGTATGGACAGTGGGGACAGTGAGGACAGTGGGGACAGAGGGGACAGTCGGGACAGTATGGACAGTATGGACAGTGGGGACAGTATGGACAGTGAGGACAGTATGGACAGTGAGGACAGTGAGGACAGTGGGGACAGTAGGGTGTCCTGCAGTGACCTGTGTGACTCCCCTGATGTCATCCTAATTTTACTATGAAACCAGAAGCCTGAAATCCTCCTCATGTGAGGGGTGAGTGAGGAACCTACACTGGTGACCTGCCTGTTCCGTCTGCCCTGTCTGTCTGTCCTGTCTGTCCTGTCTGTCCTGTCTGTCCTGTCTGTCCTGTCTGTCCTGTCTGTCTGTCCTGCCTGTCCTCTCTGTCCTGTCTGTCCTGTCTGTCTTGTCTGTCTGTCCTGTCTGTCCTGTCTGTCCTGCCTGTCTGTCCTGCCTGTCTGTCCTGTCTGTCCTGCCTGTCTGTCCTGCCTGTCTGTCCTGTCTGTCCTGCCTGTCTGTGTAGCTGCTTCTGTCCCTGGAACATGGTGAATTGAGTCACACACAAACAACAGATATGAATGCACACACCTGGACACACACGGTACAGTACAGAACTCATTTACACACAGCAGGGAAGTGCTGTTAGGATGAGAGAAAGAAATGCACACTACAGACAGACAGACAGACAGACAGACAGACAGTACAGACAGACAGACAGACAGAGTGTTGCAGGCAGAGTTTGGGGCAGGCTACACACACAGTGTATAATGACAGTGTTTATGGTGTCCCGCTGTCCCACACACACACACACACACACACACACACACACACACACACTATATATACTATACACTATACACTATACACTGGTAGAGCAGGCCCTGACACCAAGCACACGGACAGACAGCTATCCAGCCTAGCAGACACAGTAAACCACTCAAAAGGCAGGGTGAACTTTAGACTCTGGGTGACTCTGGGTGACTCTGTGTGCCTGCCAAACAGATGCCAGGCCACTGGGACACGGAGGCTGGGCAGACAAGAGCCAGGAGATGGACACAGCAGGGGATCAGACAGTTATGCTCAGAGACTGTACGACTGTCTCAAAATGCATCCCTATTCCCTACATAGTGCACTACCAGGCCATGGTCCAAAGTAGAGCACTATAAAGGGAGTAGGGTGCCATTTGACACAGACTTGGAACGAGAGATGTGTCCCCTTCATGATTTACTGATGCTATCATGACTTTTGATGACTGCATTAGATATCTATTGCATCTCTGTTGCCATGACCTTGCTGTGCGGTTCAAGATTTACTGTAGTGTGGAAAATTTGCTCACAAACTGGCCCCCAAACCTACGTAAACTTCCAGTAAGGTTTCGTAATTGGGATTACTTAGGTAGAGGTCTCTTCTGATAAACTCCATTGAGTTACACAGAACTAACCTCAGTCAAATGTAATCAAGTTACCCACTGGGCACAGACGTCAAGTTCAACATCTAGTTTTGATTTACATTTTGTTGAGTTGTCAACTAACGTGAATTCAACGTGAATTTTTTTTCTAAATTCACTATGTCATTGGATTTAGGTTAAAACGAAATGCTTTGATTACTTTTTGTAATTCTAATCAGTTTTCCACATTGATTCAACATCAATCATCACATTGATTTTTGGGGTTGAAATTACGTGGAAACAATGTTGATTCAACCAGTTTTTTCCCATTGAGTAGGATTGGTGGGCTTAAAAAGTGAAGAAGGGTCTTATGTCACATCAATAGGCATATCGGTCAGGAGAAATGGTAGTGACCTGTTAGGCCTACATCTAAACACAACAGTCAGTTAACCACATGCTGCCATTATCAGAAGAGATTTGGCATGGTGAAAATACATTTTAAAAAACGAATCTCTCAGCAGCTGTCTTCCCATCAGAATGGGGATGCAAAGGCTTAATTTGATTGTATCAGAATAATTCCGCTTGGACAACACTCTATCCTGTCTGGGAGATTAGCCAAATTAATTCCTACCAGATGACTCTGGTTTCAGTAAATGCAATTTGGGACAACTGGACCTTCTTTGAAATGAATCAAATATTTACAGAGCGGCTAACGGGTTAAATGGGGGATGATAACTGTGGGTCATAGAGTGTATGGAAATAAGAGACAACTGCATAACAGCTAGGCCTACTGTAGAATTGTTGTGGGAACTCAAATAACTATGCCATCATTTTGGAAATAGGTCCAAATTAAAGGAGTAGTTCACCCAAATTACAAAGTGATATATTACTTTCCTTACCCTGTACGCAGTCTATGGACAAGGTAAGACATAATCCACACTTTGCTTTTGTTTACCTGGCCCCTGTATCCAAATGCTAACATTTGAATAATAAGTTAGCATTAATAAGTTAGCATTTGGAGACAGTGGATCACCAAACAGTGTGATCAGTGAATTGCTAGGCTTGTGGAGAGTTCTTAAAAATGGGTTTTCTTATTCATTGTTAATTGTTGGAGTGGATATAGAAGCCTCTTGGTTTCCATTCAGCTCCATTCAATTGACATTCCTGATGGGAAAGCCCAGAATTCCTAATGAGCTTCAGAACATTACAGATACAGGCAGAAATCCAGAGATCGCTCGGAGCAAATGTCCCAAACATCCCCATTTCTCTCTCTGCAACAATCCCTGTCAACATCCCCAACACGACACCAAGGCATACAGAAGAGAAATGAATGGCAAACATGAAATATATCTAACTTCCTTAATATTATCCTTCACTGGCTTTCTTTGCATCTAAACCATGTACATAGATGAATGACCCAGCAAGGAATTCCTGCAGCACAGCTCAATGAAATGGGTTATGCAGAGCAAATGTAATATGTGGTTTTGGTCAGACAATACTGGGGTTTGAGGGCTCTGCTGTGCCCTGGGGCTGAGGATAAAGAAGAGCAACACAGAGGAGAAAGGAGTCTTTGTGAGCTTCCTAAAGTTTGAAGGCCCCTTGCAGGATGTAGCAAAACAGGGTCCTAATAGACGTGCCACTGTAGGGCATGGTAAGAAACAACAGCAGTTACTGCTAAGGAGACACAGACACAAAACTAGAAAGATGTCATATGTGGAGCTTATGTGGAAAGGAAACTCCCCAAACTAATGCCTGGGATTTAGCTCATTAGGCTACCCAGTCTTGTGGATTCGAACCCTGGTCTTTCACACAAACACATTCCAAAGTGGAGCTAAGGTTTGTTAAGGCACATATAGTCTCTGATCCCCAGTAACATCAAGGCAACCGACGGTAAAGCACTGGGTGCTGCATGACGCCGGGCGGACACACAATTACCAATGGTTTCTCTGATTGCATTTAGACACATTAAGCACTTTGTAAACATTTGATAACATTCAAAGAAGGGGGGTGGTTGTTCCAAATGAGATTACCCCTGTAACGCAAGTCATCTGATAGGAATACCTCTAATTTCTAGAATAGATTGTTTTCATGCAGAATTCTAACATGATAATTGAGTTTTCTGTTCTGAGCTCCACTCCCTGAAGTCCAGTCACATGGACACATTAGTTGGTTAGCAGGTCCTTTGGTTCACTCTGGTTCATTGTAAGAAATGTGTAGGAGATTACAGGGTCTAAGAGGAAGAGACGGCCAATTTGCAATTTGCCACCACACTTTGATGATTTTATTATGTGTTGAAATAATACAAATAGTCTGATTCTGCAGTTTAACCAGAGGCCACTCACTCAGTGAAAACAGCACGACTAACCAACAACACCCACAGATAGTCATCATTCACAAAATTGCACTGAACAACCTTCAGTGCAACTGATGCACGGACACACCACGGACACCCAAGTCATTGACTGTTCTCTCTGCTACCGCACGGCAAGCGGTATCGGAGCACCAAGTCTAGGTCCAAAAGGCTTCTTAACAGCTTCTACCCCCCAAGCCATAAGACTCCTAAACACCTAATCAAAGGGCTACCCAGACCCCTCTTTTACGCTGCTGCTACTCTCTGTTTATCTTGTATGCATAGTCACTTTAACTCTACCTACATGTACATATTACCTCAATTACCTCGACTAACCGGTGTCCCAGCATATTGACTGTGTACCAGTACCCCCTTTATATACTCTCACTTGTTATTTTACTGCTGCTCTTTAATTATTTGTTACTTTTATTTTATATATTTTTTACTTAAACACTTAATTTTTTTCTTCTTAACTTCTTAAAGCATTGTTGGTTAAGGGCCTGTAAGTAAGCATTTATTTCACTGTAAGTTTGTATTCGGCCAAATACAATTTGATTTGATTTGAGACAGAGATTTTCATAGTACACATTTGACGTGTATGGGCTTGGAACTATATGCTACACACGGTATGTGTGAGTCCAATGCAATCTGATAGCATGACTTTACCTTATGCCATCTGACCTCAACAACCTTCAAAGATACACTATGATTATCATACATCACCGCTCCTTCATCTAAAGAGATCCTCGTTATTGCTGGACATTCCGTGGACGTCCTCTGTGTTGTCAGTGTGTTTATATATATATGTAACTGACTTGCCTAGTTAAATAAAGGTTACATTTTAAAACATTATAATAATTAAAAACCAACAGATGGCGAATCACAGTGAAATCCGTGTAAACGAACCATAGTTCTGACATTTATACAGGGAAACACTATATAGTCCTTCCAATTGACTAACCTCTCGCAGCATCTGAGATAAAACAGTCCTTGCTTCCAACCCCACTGAAGGCTATACCGATATTTTATTTTAGAATTATTGGAACATGTTCATTGAATTTTCCTGTACGCCTATTTGCAAGTTAGTTTATTCAACCTGTATAATAATTACATTTTACCATACTGACAGGTAGTTCATTCAACAGTCTTATTGATTATCTTTTGTGTGGATCCTTAGTAATCGAACCATTTAGATAATATGTCAGTTTACTATGGTGAATATATCATAACACAATTCATCTAGAAGGATGGACTTATACTGTATATACAGTATATACATATTTTACATATTTAATATTTTACAATATAATACACTTCTTTCTCTGCCTTCTCTCCTTGTAAAAAAAAGACAGCAATTTCATCTCACTGATAATGTCTAGAGAGAGAGAGAGAAAAAAGGGAGAGAGATGCTGCTGCTCTGCTGTAGAAATCAATCTCAGACTACCAATTACCAAATGTCAATATCTTTAAAAGGGAATCTACACTAAATTAGCGACTGCTAACGGCACTGTCCTAGCTGGCGAATGATGTAAAGCCGTGAGTGGTATTTAATCTGTATCTCTTTCTTTATTCTCTCTCTCTCCTTTCTCTCTCGTTCTGCATTGATACTGATGTTAAGTTAGCTTCAGTAAGTGACCGGCAGAATGATATCCAATGTGAGACACTGCCAGATAACGTTACCCTTCAAGCACAGAGAGCAGAGCAGTCACACTGTGTAAAGTGCATTCGGAAAGTATTCAAACCCCTTGATTTTTTCCACATTTTGTTACGTTACAGCCAAATTCTAAAATTGATTAAATAGTTTTTTTCCCTCATCAATCTACATACAATACCCCATAATGACAAAGAAAAAACAGATTTTTAGACATTTTTACAAAACTATACAAAAAACTACTTAAATATCACATTTAAATAAGTATTCAGACCCTTTACTCAGTATTTTGTTGAAGCACCTTTGGCAGCGATTACAGCCTCGAGTCTTCTTCGGTATGACGCTACAAGCTTGGCACATCTGTATTTGGGGAGTATCTCCCATTCTTTTTCTGTATATCCTCTCAAGCTATGTCAGGTTCGATGGGGAACGTTGCTGCACAGCTATTTTCAGGTCTCTCCAGAGATGTTCGATTGGGTTCAAGTCCGGACTCTGGCTGGGCCACTCAACAACATTCAGAGACTTGTCCCGAAGCCACTCCTGTGTTGTCTTGGCTGTGTGCTTAGGGTCATTGTTCTGTTGGAAGGTGAACCTTCACACCAGTCTGAGGTCCTGAGCGTTCTGGAGCAGGTATTCATCAAGGATCTTTCTGTACTTTGCTCCGGTCATCTTTGCCTCGATCCTGACTAGTCTCCCAGTCTCTGCGGCTGAAAAACATACCAACCGCATGATGCTTCCACCACCATGCTTCACCGTAGGGATGGTGCCAGGTTTCCTCCAGACGTGAAGCTTGGCATTCAGACCAAAGAGTTCAATCTTGGTTTCATCAGACCAGAGAATCATGTTTCTCATGGTCTGAGTCTTTAGGTGCCTTTAGGCAAACTCCAATCGGGCAGTCATGTGCCTTTTACTGAGGAGTGGCTTCCGTCTGGCCATTCTACCATAAAGGCCTGATTGGTGGAGGGCTGCAGAGATGGTTGTCCTTCTGGAAGGCTCTCCTACCTCCACAGAGGAACTCTGGAGCTCGGGTTCATGGTCACCTCCCTGACCAAGGCCCTTCTTCCCCTATTGCTCATTTTGGCCGGGCGGCCAGCTCTAGGAAGAGTCTTGGTGGTTCCAAACATCTTCCATTTAGAATGATGGAGGCCACTGTGTTCTTGTGGACCTTCAATGTTGCACACATTTTTTGGTACCCTTCCCCAGATCTGTGCCTCGACATGTTCGTGTCTCGGAGCTCTACAGACAATTTCTTCGACCTCATGGCTTGGTTTTTGCTCTGACATGCATTGTCAACTGTGGGACCTTATATAGACAGGTGTGTGCCTTTCCAAATCATGTCCAATCAATTGAATTTACCACATGTGGACTACAATCAAGTAGCAGAAACATCTCAAGGATGATGAACAGAAACAGAATGCATGTGAACTCGATTTCGAGTCTCATAGCAAAGGGTCTGAATTCTTATGTAAATAAGGTATTTCTGTTTTTGTTTTTTTCACACATATCTAAAAACCTGTTTTCGCTTTGTCATTATGGAGTATTGTGTGTAGATAGATGAGTAAAAAATAATAATAATTAAAACAATTTTAGAATTTGGCCGTAACGTAACAAAATGTGGAAAAAGTCAAGGGGTTTGAATACTTTCCGAATGCACTGTATGTGGCCATATGCCTTGATGCCTTCACAATGCACCTGCTGAGAGGGTTCAATGTGTTTAGGATTTTTTTTAAATAACTTATACATAACAAATACTGCATATGCAATTTTGAAAAATAATATCTAAGACAACCAGGAAGTATTAGAAAGGTAGTTCATGTATCATGGTATCCTATCAGAATAAAAACAGTGTTTCTTGTCTTTTATAGCATGGCTTTAAATGTAAAGAGAGGAGAAAAGAACATTGACTTTTGTAAAACTGCATGTGTGCTGGAAAATCTGAAGGATAAGATGTATACATTGACACTGTCATACTGTTTGAGGTAGAATAAGGCTAGTTGATTATTAGAAAAGATTGTGAAAAACAATAAAGGCCATAGACATATCCATGCAGTAGACTAACAGTACATCTTGACAGCCATTCATATGCAAAAAGGAAGCATTTTATTTTGGTCCCAAAGCTCAAACACACCAAACATTGTAGTCACACTAAATAACATATTAAAAATTCAAAACAACCAACGCCTCTCACTTCTGTGCCAACTGACTCATTCCAATTTAGTCATCCATGTAACCTCCTCTACTAAACAGACAACAGGCTATCTGCTATGATCTTGTGGTGGACAAGAACACAGTCCACTATAGTCCCATAAGTCAAAGTCGCAGTGAGAGACCATTTTTAAATGCATCCTTAGCGCTGAAACTCCCTATTGTGTTGGTGTGAGACTGGACTGGACCGAGGGTGCTCTCCCTCACCATCAAATCAAAAGGCAATGCTCCAGCGGCACACTGAATGGTCGAACCGCTAGAGCGCATACCAAATGGCACCATATTCCCTACATAGTGCACCACTTTTGACCAGAGGGCTAAGCGCAAAAGTAGCGCACTAAATAGGGAAAAAGGTGCCTTATGGGACTTACACATAATTACATGCACGGGGGGACTTGTGATCTTTTTAATTATTCTGTACTTCATTTCTATCCCACCATTCAAAACGCAACATGAAAATTGATTGCCTTGAAGATCCATCTTTATAATCTCTCCCAGGCCCATAAATTATCCAATTTTGGGGCATAGAGGGGACAAGGCGTGGATGTGGAGACACAAGCGGATCTCTTTCATAGCCTATATCCGCCATCAGTAGCCCCAGCACCGGCCCTGGCTGTGAAGTGTTGGGGCTAATTAAATCGACTGCTCTCTTTGGGGCTGAAAATGGTGTAGAGAAAAGAAAAAGAAGTACACTTGTTATCTTGTGAACCCCTCAAACATATAAAAGATAGAAATCTCTTGAATGTCAGCGACGGAGATGGAATTAACAAGGGATCGTTTTATTGTTGCAGAAGGTCGTTAAGGCTGCAGATAGACCGGGGTAATTATGGAAATGATCTCCCCGGCTCTGCGAAATGTTTTCGCGCTTCCATACGGACTGGAGAGCCGTTCAATCAGCTGCTCTCGTGGGAAAGTTCAGCCATAACTGCAAGTGTATCAGCAAAATCAAATTAAGCAAAGAGATTCCATTAGTATTTATAGCCTGGAGGCATTTGTAAAAGTACAGAGCCAGTGAAGTTATGTGAGACTGAAGAGAGGAGAATTATTGTTTATCGCAAAGCCCATACCTAAGACACACACATGGGTAATGAATTGAAGCCATTGATTGCATCTTTGAAGAGAAATGTGGAGGGATGTGTAAAATATTGATGTTCTTGTGCGTGACTTTGGACTCAAATATTTATATTGTTATTGATATGTATATGCAATATGGATAAGTACATGCATGTACATATAGATAAACATTCCATAAATACATCTACAAAATCTAAACAAACACGCCGTGGGACAGTGGACATTTGGCAGTCTTTCTTTGACGTATTTTGAATCATGCTTTATTAGGCTGTTTGTGTTTTCACCCTGATGTTCATTTATATTTATGTTTTCACCCTGATGTTCATTTATATTTATGTTTTCACCCTGATGTTCATTTATATTTATGTTTTCACCCTGATGTTCATTTATATTTATGTTTTCACCCTGATGTTCATTTATATTTATGTTTTTACCCTGATGTTCATTTATATTTGTGTTTTCACCCTGATGTTCATTTATATTTATGTTTTCACCCTGATGTTCATTTATATTTATGTTTTCACCCTGATGTTCATTTATATTTATGTTTTCACCCTGATGTTCATTTATATTTATGTTTTTACCCTGATGTTCATTTATATTTATGTTTTCACCCTGATGTTCATTTATATTTATGTTTTCACCCTGATGTTCATTTATATTTATGTTTTCACCCTGATGTTCATTTATATTTATGTTTTTACCCTGATGTTCATTTATATTTATGTTTTTACCCTGATGTTCATTTATATTTGTGTTTTCACCCTGATGTTCATTTATATTTATGTTTTCACCCTGATGTTCATTTATATTTATGTTTTCACCCTGATGTTCATTTATATTTTTGTTTTCACCCTGATGTTCATTTATATTTTTGCCGAACTGCAGAACAAGATTTAAAGATCAGCAAAACAATGACAATTATGTTAATTTGATTTACCTTGATGAAACTCTTCAACAGACTTGAAAATGAAAAGTTTAGCCTTGTCTGACTTGACCAATAATCATTCATCTCTTGAACCAACATGACATTTTACCATATTAAGCCTCTACTCTCATTTTAATTAACTACATTAGTTTATCGAAGCAATGGAGATCTAACGTCAGCATACACCAGAGGAGGAGCTACCTGTAGAGGAGGGGCGCGTTGCAATGGATGGAATGGAATCAATGGAATGGAATCAAACGTGTGGTTTCCATGTGTTTGATGTGTTTGATACCTTCCTATGATTCCATTCCAGTCATTACAATGAGACCGTCCTCCTATAGCTCCTCCCACCAGCCTCCTCTGCCATGTACATAAAACAAAACTAAACATGACATTTCCGTTTTAGGATTTCCCAGGTAAGGAATACTAGATGAATTATATTTTATAAAGCAACAAGCAACAACAACGGGAAATATGTAGGCAAACGGCCTACAGTATGGAAATCTTATTGAAAGTGATTTAAATGTTGTTGTTTTGATCTCATAAAGGAAACAACATCAGCAGTCTATTCTCACAGTCACAAGGGAATCTGCTCCTCAGTGGCACCATGGATCTATCTTTACAGGCCCCCAGTGACACCCCTCAATAGTCGATTACAGCACGTGCTTTCATATACAAAGATTTCCCCTCATCATCCCCAATCCAGGTAATTGGGTTTTGGAGCTAGCAAGGTAAATCCGGTTAAAACATAGCTCTGCAGAGAATCTGATAGATTATTAGAAGCAGCCACCTCTTGGAGAAGGTAATTTACTGTTATATGTGTGCATCAATACGCAAGACGAGATTGAGTTCAAGGGTCAGTACAAGTGCCATGCGGAATACACTACATTACCAAGCTAAAGAATGACAGTTTCCTTTAACATAAATTACAGGTAATGGGAGTTGTCGTTTTATCTTTGGCTACCTTGTAAAGGCTTTAAAGAGGCACTGTCTCAAATGTAAACATTCAAATGGCCTGGACATAGACAACTTGCAGTAGGAGTTTAGCAGAGTCTCTCATTCGATATAAAATCCAAGTGGCTCTATGGATTAGTGTTGGTAGATTCCATTTCTCATGTTTCAATCACCCCATTTATAAAAATCATCAGATTAATATATCCCTATATTCACAGGAGGCAAAGTGCAACGGAATAAATACCAAAACGACACCACTAACCCAATAACTACCAAACCTCCACATGAACCTCTCTTGTACTTGGGAATTATTTATATTACAAGGTAAATAAATGTATGTGTTAATTTTCAATTAATAATTGTCTCCCAAAGATCACACAATCCAAAACAGCATGCCTGCATTTCAATATAAGATACTGTACTGTCTCTCTTAAATTTGTATTTAAATAATTTTCTGTTAAGTGTATTAGATTTCAGTGTATTTTTTATCCGTCTACAGGCCTGTTCTAGTTAGCAGCATTTTTAGCCAAGGTGGTGCGATAAGGGACATTGCGTATAACGTGTAATTTGTGCTGTTTACAACCTACTGTACTCAAATAACACTTTCTGGTAGTGCTAATGTGCAACTTGAGCCCTCATCTAAATGACAATAAAATCTACAAACCGGGTGACATTGCACATACAAGACACATTGGCATGTTAATCCATCTTACATTTAGCAGGAGGTGTCACTTTCCCACCCTCGCACCATTCCACATCGCGAGCCTTCATGGGGAACTCCAAGCATCGAACACTTTCGTATTCGAACTAATGATGAGTCTTTAGAGAGCAGAGAGACTGCAACCATTCCGTTGGTTTTACTCGACGGGCTACTATCTTGGAAATGTGGGACGATAGCAGATGCATTATGAAAACAAACCAACAACGTTTCAATCAATGTCAATATGATCTCCATGTTGTTGCATGTTAATACGTTGCCCGGATAATCAATTAAGCAATTATTCGATGTTGAAAGCACGATCTCGACACATGAAGTTTCAATGTAGCCTAGAAATGAGAACCATTTCAATGCAAATGTAAGTATATCACTAATGCATATAATGCGTGTGGGTTAAACATAGGCCTACTATTTTTATCGAAATATGTAGGCAAACTAATGAATGACAATCTCACTAAAAAGCCCATAACAAATGTCCCTGAAATATGTATTTCATGTGCTTTTGAGTGGCCTAATTATTGAATAAAATAAAAATAATTAAAACAATATTCGCCAAAACGCTTCACATACAGACTGTTATTCCCTCAAGATGATAACAGTATAGGCCTAATCGTTGTAGACCAGTAATTATGAAGTGTAGGCTACTAACATATCTCACCAGTCTCTCACGGTGTTGGAGTCTATATCACCTATTGGACCTTGTTCAGCATTTAGGTGAAAAGGTGAAATTTAGATACTGCATTTGGGGGCACCTTCAATAATCTATAGCCAAGACCTACAGTAAACTGCATGTTGATTAGGTCTACACAACTCTCAGTTGTCTTGAATCCATGGGTTAGGTGTTGATAGTCGCATCACTGTATGGTCGAAAAGGTCAACAACAAAAAATCGTTACAAAAATCTAGCAATGGTCTTGTCAATCTTTTGGCATAACACGAAAAACAAAAACATTGCTTTTCCAATTTTACTTCACAAACATTTCTGTTTTAAAAAAAATACAATATTTAATAAATAACAGATTGGCAGCTTATTTTTTTAGGAAGGACATTATCGAAATATACTGAAGAGGAGCAATATGAAGAAAATGAATTGATAATTTATTCATTGCCAATCCCTTTCATATCCATCACCAGCGCCAGCTCCACATCTCAGGTGTTCAAACTCAGGTGTCCATTCGATAAATCATCTATAGACCTATAGCCACCAGGCAGTGATATTGTCCATGTTGTTTCCTCTTGGCTTTTAACCGTATCTTCCTGTCATTTTGTATTTTGGATACCAAAGCAATTATGTCGTTATTCTGGCGCATCTGCAGAGCGCGACTCGCATTCTCAGTTTGGCCCCTTTGTGCATTGTTGTGACTGCACGAGGCTCCAGGATGATTCTACAAAAGGGACGGTTAAAAATGAGCTACATCATATTGTTTGACAGAAAGTTGCAGGTTGATAGAGTGGATTCTTCAAGGGGGTGAAAATGGCGAATTCCCAAAAAAACGGCTGAGATCCTGCCTTCTGGTGGGTATAGCCTTGAGGGAATCACGGTGTCGACCGTGAAAAATCTAATTAGAGCTCGCATTTAAATGAAAAGTCATTTTTTAACTCAAGTATGACGTGGACACTTCCCTCTTCCTAGATGAAAAGAACAGTTTTACAGAGAATGGCTCATTTTTCTTAAATGTGGCGTGCTGATCATTCGGTGACGTAAAATAATTAACATAATAGCCGTAATTAAAAGCGCGCTAACAATTCCATTAATTCATCATAACGTTTTACTAACTTTCTGACCCAACTACTCTCCCATAATTAATTAAATGAGTTGCCTTTCAAAAATCTGTTTTCAAACGAATAGTTTTCACGTTAGGCTTTTGTTTAAACCATCTTGATTAGCGTGGTTAAACTCATCTCAACCTTACATAAAGAAATCACCAAATACATTCCGAAACGAGCTGTGGCGAGTGCCAAACAGACACAGGCATAGTGCTGATGATGCCAAGATCCTTAGCTCTTAATCCGCAACAGCTCCAAGTTTTACATAACTTATTTATTGGAAGGAAAGGGTTTAAAATAATGAGAAAGCATCCTTTGATTCTGCCCGAGAATCATGACCAAGAAGAACGCACTGAGTCTTCTGTCAATGATTCGCGTTCCTCTGTGGAAAATAACACATTATTCGATGTCTAGGGCGTTTAGGCTGTTTTATTTTTGTGTTTTTATTCAGTAACAGTGGAAATATACAAGTACCGAGGATTAATATATGTTTGTGCGTAATTAATATATGGCCATGCGTAATTATACGCCCCATTATTGCTTTCAATTGCAGCCGCGTCTTTCCGTCCCGTTCCCATTCTAGGAAATCTGTTTTCCTTCAGAGCACACATTCTCTCGCTCTCCCTCTTTCTGCCACACCTTTCAATTTCATCCTCGTCTCTTTTTATTTAAGCAATTTAATTAGGCAGAAATTCTATACCGTTTTGCTATCTGGGAGGTATTTGTTTCTGACCTTCCTGTGGTAATCACATTGCAACGCGGCGACGCGGTGACTGTATCCGCTCTGTCACCTGCTATCTGCTATCGCTACCGCGTCCTCTAATGGTTCATGGTGGAGAGAGTTAGCTTATTATTCTAAAAGGTTTTTGTCGGGCTAAGCCGTGCATGTGTGCTTAAATGTACATTTCATTAACAACCTGCAAAGATATAAAAGCGGATTTGTGAGGCTTCAAAAGATCACAGGGAGGACGGGTTCGATCTCCTATCACCTAGTTACATTGTCTGTCTTTCACGACACGCTGCATCTCGGATTTAAAGACGAAGGAGCCTTTTAGAATAGCCTACACCTGTTTCTAAACGTTTCTGAGATGCCCAAATCAAAATAACATAACATAGTATTACTCCCCCAAACAAACAATATGATGTATGATGTATGATACACAATGTAGTGAAAAATGAAACAAACATGTTACGCAAACAGTTGCGTAGTGTCAGTGTAAATTATATAAAGGACTGAATGGGTGAGCTGTGATTTCATCTGCTAAGTAGCCCGGTATTGATAGACTCCACATCACACAGGTCACCGGGTGCATGCCTGAGCAAGAGATTAGCACAATGCATGTCTAATCGGGGGCCTTGTCCCTTTTCACTGCGACACCATTATTAACGATATGATTTAATTAAGCCGACTTTTATTCAAACAAAAGGAGCAGCCACGTCAAAGGTGCAGCACTAGGCACGAGCCCCCTATGCCAGGTAGAATTAAAGGATAGAGAGAGAAGAACGTGGAGGTCGCGGCCGCGAGGCGCTTGTTTTTAGATTAAATGTCATCCAACCCCTCAATAACAAAATACAGGCTCGGGAATGAGGAATTTAATTATATTAGAATTGATGTAATATTAGATACTGAAATTGTAAAATATGTATTAGTAAAGGCCCATTTTCGATGTACCTAGACTATATTATCCGAGGAAATTGTTATAAACAACAGAGCTATAATCTGGACTATTTCTAGCAACGTAAAATATTTCAAATATAATGGTTATAATATTGTAATAATATTGAACAATTATCAAATTAAAATAATCATAATATTTGTATTAATTTAGGCCTAATTGAGTTATTATAATAGTTGTATTTGTTGACCTAAATAAAGATGATGTGATCTACATAATAGTGTTTATAAGCAAATAATCTAAGTATTTGTGGTGGTGTCTAAGGGAGTTGTGGTTAGTGGTAGCGAAATCCTCACAGAACAATGCCAATGTGCACAGATTGCTGTTTAGCTTTTCAATGGAGACCAGAAGAGGAGCTTTGAACTGAGCAAAACTTGTCATGGTTAACTGCTACTCGTTCCCATTGTAAAGTAATTTACACATTTTTGTTAGTTCTAATAGAGGGGTGGTAAGAATAATCGCTTCTGTTGTCAATTAAAATATATTTCCATTACGACAGGAGGTGTTTCAGACGGAATCAATAGGAAGTTATATTGCTTTGTGGCACATATATAGAGAATCTAAGATAGGAAGATACTATTGTTTTATTTATTCACAACAAAGCAAAGGCAGCTTTGGTAAATTAGCAATGAACATGTCCTATTTTAAATAGATAAACAGTGCTATGTGTCTGCCCGACCATCATCAGCCTATTTGCAGGCTATTATCAGAGAAGGGATGGTAATGATACTTCTCCTGACCCCCTCCACTCCACTCCACTACAATGACATCGGACAACATTTCTCACACAACGCAGGAAACGTTTAAACTTCTGTATTCGTTTCTACATCCTTTCTTGTGAACAACCCACATACACTGCGCACCTTCATGGTTGTGAATGGGGCCTTTGCATTCACCCGGTCCCGCATTTCCTACTTTTTCATATGCTAACACATGCAATGATTAGGTCGTTAACACCTCTGGCAAAACCCGTTGACAATTATTTATTTATTCTTTTCCATGGTTGTTTTCAGTATCCTTCTCACCTTCGACAAATCCACGGAATTAATCGTTTGAATATAGCCTTACATTCCATGGTGAAACTTGCACAATCCATCGTGAAATTTAAACTAGATTTTAGTTAGTATAATAGTAAAAAATAATACTAAGTAGGCTGTCTTTCACCAAAGGGTCTTATGCTTAAAGTAATAATTACACGTGAAGTCATTTGGGTATGGAGAAGGCAACTAAGAATTATAGACTCTCTTTTCCAATTTAATAAAAAGGATTATATCCCAAGCAACATAAAGACGAGCACACAATAATAACTAGAAGATATTCAATTAACTTAGCTGTCGACGTTTTCATTCAGCCGCTTTCAACACAAGCAATTTGTTTAAGCAAAGTTAAGATTTGGTTTTAGTGCAGCCGGGAGATATAATGCGCATCAGATCTTTCAATCATGTAGGCCACTTTTCACCCCCCACCCACCCACCCACCAACCCACCCACTACCGTTAAATGGTCTATGACGGACGAACACAGACAGAAAGTAGTGGAAAGCAGCATTACTGTTGTCCCTTTGTTGACAAATCCATGAAACAACTTCAGTTTGCATGGTTTAGCAGGGGGACGTCTGACGTCACCCAATCACGTGGCGGCACTGATAGTATATCTTAAACTGAAAAAGTAATCTATCAGACAGTCCTTAAAACCGGCTTTAAAAGCATATGTCATTTTGACTTCGCACTCTTAAACCACTCTTACTAGGAAATAGCGATCGAAGGACATCGAGGCGTGAAGCGCACACACCAAAACCCTTAAGAAGACGACTAGGCTACTTGACTGGAGAAATATTTTCTGAAGTTTAAGTTTCTCTGGCAGGCCGGTCTGACCTGCATTTAGAATCCGGCGACATCCGATCTGACCGCAACGGACGGGCCGCGCGCGCACCCTCACCTAGATCCCTGGTTGTTCTTCGGTAAAGTAAGCTGTGATGACCCTGTCTGGTGGCAACAGTGCCAACGACATGTCCGGTCAGACGGTGCTCACTGCCGAGGATGTGGATATTGACGTGGTCGGCGAAGGCGATGAGGGAATGGAGCGAGACAGCGACTGCGACAGCCAGGGGGGCATGCACGACCACTCGGAGGAGGTGGAGGAGATAGAAGTGAAGGACAGGTCCGGGAGTCCCTGCGAGAGCGCCGGGGAGGGAGAGACCAAAGCGGACGGCACTGAGAGCGCGTCGGGTGCCATGAGCAGCAAGCCGAAAAACAGTCTAGTGAAGCCCCCCTACTCCTACATCGCGCTCATCACCATGTCGATACTCCAGAGCCCGCAGAAGAAACTCACACTCAGCGGGATCTGCGAGTTTATCAGCAGCCGGTTCCCATACTACCGAGAGAAGTTTCCAGCCTGGCAGAACTCCATCCGCCACAACCTGTCGCTGAACGACTGCTTCGTGAAAATCCCGCGGGAGCCGGGCAACCCTGGTAAGGGCAACTACTGGACCCTGGACCCACAATCGGAAGATATGTTTGACAACGGCAGCTTCCTCAGGAGAAGGAAACGATTCAAGAGGCACCAGCCAGACATTCTCAGGGACCAGACAGCCCTCATGATGCAAAGTTTTGGGGCTTACAGTATTGGGAATCCTTACGGACGTCACTATGGAATTCACCCAGCCTACACCCATCCAGCGGGGATGTACCCTTACATGCACCCAGTAGGTCCCATGCTTCCCCCGACTGTCCCTCTCTTGTCCTCCGCTGAGCTGAACAGAAAAGCCTTCAATTCTCAGCTCAGCCCCAGCCTACAGATGCAGCTGAACAGTCTGAGCACCGCGTCTATGATCAAGTCCGAGCCCTCCAGTAGACCGTCTTTCAGTATAGAAAACATCATCGGGGTATCCACTTCCTCGAGTGCACAGACTTTCATGCGGCCTCCGGTGACTGTTCAGTCTGCGTTGTTGAGCGCACATGGCCTAACCAGGACAACAGCAGCTATTGCACCAATTCTTAGCATGCCATCTAATATCATGTCGGGACAGTTTTTACCCTCAGTAACGGCAGTGTCCAAATGGCCTCAATAGTCTCAATAAAATACTCACTTTTCTAGAGACTTGGGGGGGGGGGGGGGGGGGGGGTACAGCACGAAATAGGCATGCAGCGCTGGAAGGTGTCCACCAATCTGTAGCCATGTAAAGACTAAACAAAAAGACAACAGCAAAGGAATGCTATCTGTACAGGTAATATTTGTACATATTTGTAAAAATAAATACTTTTACTTGTTTGACTTTTACTTATTTTATTTCGTTGTTTGAACTGTACAACAATTGTAGTTATAGCTTTCCTGATATTATTTTATATTTGATTTTGTCACTGTTAGTTTAAAATAATCAACACTTTTGCTTTGATATTTCATACATGATACAACATGTTCTTATTCTAAGTCTGGACAAATGGTCTGTTAATAAATTGAAATATATGTATTCTATGTATCTCTATTGTGTTGTAAACTGGAATAATTTGTTAATAAATCTAAAGAAAGAAGCATTAGCAGTATTCATTTTCTTTATGTAGTTTTTGAAATGTCTGATAGGTCTGCTTTGTGATATTTATTTAAACGTCTCTAATTGAAACCATTTTAATAGTAGGAAATAATCGGAAAAGTCCCTGGGATATGACAAAATATCAGTACCGGTTTTGTAAACAAATAGGTATAAATATTACCACAATAAACAATCAAAACAAGATTACAAACCAGGTGCATTTAATTTAAGGCCAATAATAAAGGTAGGCCTCTGAAACTCGAAACTTTATTGCTACGACAATTAAGTGAGAGTGTAACGACGTGTTTATTACCGCGAGCAAGTAATGAATGAATCAACTGAAACACAGGCCATTTCCCATAGGCCTAGTTCAAATGTAATATCTATTAATATAAAATATGGCTATTGATATTACAAATTAGGAAATGTTTACTTTAGTTTAATATCAATTCATTATACATTTCAATTTATAGTTACATTCAACCGTTTTAAAGTTATTTTGTTGTTTATTATGATATAATCTTGTTATCATTTGGCATGACAATAACTAGGCTACATCATTATAGCCGTTTTCTGCTAGTACCGTATGATGGCTTAATTACAATGTCAAAACAATTAAATAGATTTGATTTTGAATACCATATAGGCCTAAATACTAATCAGGAATTAGGCTACTTATAAGGCCACAGAACGCAGGATTCTGCCTCGTTATTTTATTACAGACAAAACTTAAAAACAAACATGAAATCATTAGAACTGGTATGAAGAAGATTTTGGTGGATCAAAATAGTAAAACATTTGATTATCAATAAGCTGTTACTAATGTTTTCACTAACATTACTAACATGAAAATGAGAGTGGATTCACTCATGAGAAATGTTAGATGCAATGCATATGCTCTTTAGCCTAACTGGTAAATGCCGAGTCATTATGGTATCGTATTACAAGAGAAACCGAGAAGATATAAAATATGTTTGCATGTTGCTACTATAAAAGTAACACTTAATTTCACAGTTGTGTCTGGCTAATCAGTTTTACACAAACAGCAAATGGTTGATGGTGTGTGTGGCCGGTGTCGATGCACAGGGGCTAGGGGGCTATTTTTAACTGATACTCATGGGAACAGAGAAAGGACTCTCTTCTTGAATTCACTTTCAGTCTGAAGAAGCTGCTGAGGCAGTGCTTCTCAATGACACTGGATAACGGGGCGCCCATTCTACGACTGGCTCCTTATTCCTTCAGATGAGACTACATTTTTATGCGCATTGCTCCGATGCCTCGCGTCAAAGCACAGTTTGATATCACATACCGCGGGTGATTTACAGGACGTAGCGGTGCAGGGGCTTCTCTTTTAAATAAAGCCCAGCTATAGATCTAATATGACGGCATACAAGCATTCATAGCCAGGCCTACTGGCGTGCGAGGACAAATAATGTATTGAAATGTAGACCTTCGGGCTTCTTTGTGAGGGGAGATTTGTAAAGGGAGCTAGGCCTACTGTCACTTCGATAGGCTGTTGATCCCATAATATCTTAATGCAATGTCTAATCGAAATGTGAATAAATGCTGCTTATCAACCGACGGTTGTTCATTAAAATGTTTACATCATTTTTAATTGCCAAGCTGGTTATTTTCAAACAAAACTATGACTAACAAATGCGTCTATATGTGTCTCATAATTACTACCACAATCTCCTTTATGTCTTGGGTAAAAGCAATACATGATCATTGAGTAGACATTATAACATTTGCTCTCTAGCAAAACAAAAACACCTGAGAAAATATATGCCATGCAATTACGGTATTAGTTTGTTAAGAAGATATCTTTATTCAATGGAGACATTCTGCTCAAACATTCTGTTAATTTACTGTTCAAACAATGTAATGTAGCCCACAATAACACACACATACCCGTTTAACAGCAATGACTTGTGAAAATCGCTAGGTGGCGTTTATTGACACCTTTATTCTTGTGCAGAGCGATTTAAACACAGAAACATCAGGCCTACATGTCCTTCCAGGAGCATTACATGGGCGACTATCAGACATCAGTTGGCGTAAGTGGGCTATACTGAGAGGTTTGGGTCGATCTTATTTATCGTGAAGTAAGGACACTGAAACTGTTTAGATTCAACGGGTTTTAATTGTGTGTCTATTTTAGGGGCAGCTGGTGGGAAAGAGTTGACTCTTTAACAAGTGCAAGGTTATAATAGATCCCTGCTTTTTATATACCTGACGTCAAGTAATAACCTTCGATGGGTATTGCAACTGTGGACATCCGGAGCTCCTCCTCGAGTTATTACCTAGGTAGCCTATCAAGTTCTGCATATTCACAGAGACACACTGACGGGGCTGCAAACTCATTTTGACATTTCACAATCCTCAAAGTAATTGGCTGCATAATGTAAGCCTAAATATTAGGACAAAGTTGATACCTTTACATTGTATTCTTGTACAGTCTCAAGTTGCTTGGACGGACTGCTGTGTAGGATTTGTAAGTCGTTTCATATTGTACCCAAAAACAGAATTGCCTTTCCCATAATACATAATTTGAAATGGAACGAAATGGGAGCCCATATAAAGGTAGGCTATTTTGACTTGAAATAAGACACACAAAAAACAAGCCTATTTATGGAAAATAATAACGAGAACATTGTATCAATAACATTCTAGTAGACTACTATCTCAAATGTGGTGAGGCTAATAATCATACTGACATATGCTACATCTTCTCCAACGAAATGGCTTACAACAAGCGAAGGATGATGACCCGCGCTCAAATGTTTGGATGCATTTCCGTTTTAGGGAGGCCTAAAAGCCTACAGCATAGGGAAATGGAAAGCGGGATACCTCGTCAGTTGTACAACTGAATGCCTTCAACTGAAATGTGTCTTCCGCATTTAACCCAAGCCCCCTGAATCCGAGAGATGCGGGGGCTGTATAGAGCTCTGTTGAAAGTTTCTGGGCTTTGTAGATAGCGCGGCGCTCACACTCACACACAACGCTGACCTTTGTAGCTGCACCTGCTCTCGAGCGCTGCACAGGTGGGTTGTATGGGTAGTGAGAACAAGCGGTTCCCACAACCCCCGAAACACGCTCAACACTGACAGCACAAACAGCATGGACCACCACAGAGGTGCTCATAATCTACTTGACATAACAGAAATAGTTTTGAATAACTAGAGAAGGTACATTTGGACTTTAAACAAAATCTTTCCTGTGCAGCATTAGCAAAGGCATTTTGAGTGAAAAATCGAATAATATTAACACAGTAGTCTATTCTTAATTTTGTTAGACACGTTTTTTGTAAATGGATGTTTATGCACAGTTGTGTCATAAAGTTGTGTCCTAAATGTTTGTTTTTCACGTATACTAGGCTTACAATACATAAAACAAAGAACACAAGACAATTAGGATATGTACACAAAGAAAGAGGGGCTTTACAGGCCTTCTTCGTCTGGTGAACAGCAAACACATTGGATACTCACAAAAAACGACCTCTCTAATATGGAGCTCAAATATCTCAAATATTGCAGATGATATGACACATTCCCACTCTATTTTCTACTGCCTATAATCTTTGTTAGCTATAAAACGTGTTTCAGTTGGGAATGTTTATTTTATCTAGCCTTTATTTTTTACAAGGAAGAATACTTCATTCATCCATTTTCCAGATGACACATTGCTTAAATTCCAGGTGAGGCATTCCCACAATAACCTCTCTGTTTTGTAGACCTATTTCCCACTGTTTCTTAAAAAATCAGACTACTTTATTGATTCATTTCCCTTGTCCAAGGACAAGTGTTTCAGTTGATCCAAAGCGCAATTTACTGGGAGTGTGTGTGTGTGTGTGTGCGCGTGTGTGTGTAATGAAATCTACAAATACATTTCAATAATTACCTCTGATCTATGACAAATGATCAATAATGAACTGTGTTTATTACCTGTGCAAATACAACAAAATGGTTACACATTATTATTATGGTTGCATACCTGGTTGTTGCTTTAACTTCCACTGCCATTGTGCTGTTACAATGTTGCTATTGTCATGATACTATGTTAGAGTTACTTAGCTACTTACTTAATTCATCTCTTCATCCAGTAAAGTCCAGAAACATTATCAGTCCTTGGTCAGCCTGATGATGATGATGATGATGATGATGAGGGTACTTCATTCCTTTATCTCCTTCTCCACAACCGTTCCCCACTCCATATAGGATTGGTAGGAAACATGGGTAAAGAAATAACCATACGGACAAGGCTTACAGTGCATTGACAACTAAGGCTCAAGGCTGTGGAGAATCCTTCTCCACATCCATTCCCCACTGTATTGGACTGGTAGAAAACATAGGTCAAGTAAAAACCATAGACTCCAGTGGCATTTGCAAGCAAAGCACAATGATGAATTGGTTCATCTCCTTCTCCACAACCATGGCCCTCTCTATTCCATTGTGGCACATGTGTTAGTGTAAATAAAATTATTATCTATCTATCCATCTATCCATCCATCCATCCATCTTCAGCTGAAGTTGGAAGTTTACATACACCTTAGCCAAATACATTTAAACCCAGTTTTTCACAATTCCAAACATTTAATCCTAGCAAAAATTCCTGGTTTTAGGTCAGTTAGGATCACCACTTTATTTTAAGAATGTGAGATGTCAGAATAATAGTAGAGAGAATGATTTATTTCAGCTTTTATTTCTTTCATCACATTCCCAGTGGGTCAGAAGTTTACATACACTCAATTCATATTTGGTAGCATTGCCTTCAAATTGTTTAACTTGGGTCAAACGTTTTGGGTAGCCTTCCACAAGCTTCCCACAATAAGTTGGGTGAATTTTGACCCATTCCTCCTGACAGAGCTGGTGTAAACTGAGTCAGGTTTGTAGGCCTCCTTGCTCACACACACTTTTTCAGTTCTGCCCACAAATGTTCTATAGGATTGAGGTCAGGGCTTTGTGAAGGCCGGTACAATACCTTGACTTTGTTGACCTTAAGCCATTTTGTCACAACTTTGGAAGTATGCTTGCGGTCATTGTCCATTTGGAAGTATGCTTGGGGTCATTGTCCATTTGGAAGTATGCTTGGGGTCATTGTCCATTTGGAAGTATGCTTGGGGTCATTGTCCATTTGGAAGTATGCTTGGGGTCATTGTCCATTTGGAAGTATGCTTGGGGTCATTGTCCATTTGGAAGTATGCTTGGGGTCATTGTCCATTTGGAAGTATGCTTGGGGTCATTGTCCATTTGGAAGTATGCTTGGGGTCATTGTCCATTTGGAAGACCCATTTGAGACCAAGGTTTAACTATTTTTGTTCCATCAGACCAGAGGACATTTCTCCAAAAAGTATAACGTTTGTCCCCATGTGCAGCTGCAAACCGTAGTCCGGCATTTTTATGGTGGTTTTTGAACAGCGGCTTCTTCCTTGGTAAGCGGCCTTTCAGGTTATGTCGATATAGGACTTGTTTTACTGTGGATATAGATACTTTTGTACCTGTTTCATCCAGCATCTTCACAAGGTCCTTTGCATTTCATTTGGGATTGATTTGCACTTCTCGCACCAAAATACGTTCATCTCTAGGAGACAGAACGTGTCTCCTTCCTGAGCGGTATGACGGCTACGTGGTCCCATGGTGTTTATACTTGCGTACTATTGTCTGTACAGATGAATGTGGTACCTTCAGGCTTTTGGAAATTGCTCCCAAGGATGAACCAGACTTGTGGAAGTGTACAATTGTTTTTTGAGTCTTGGCTGATTTCTTTTGATTTTCCCATGATGTCAAGCAAAGAGGCACTGAGTTTGAAGGTAGGTCTTGAAATACATCCACAGGTACACCTACAATTGACTCAAATGATGTCAATTAGTCTATCAGAAACTTCTAAAGCCATGACATAATTTTCTGGAATTTTCCAAGTTGTTTATAGGCACAGTCAACTTAGTGTATGTAAACTTCTGACCCACTGAAATTGTGATACAGTGAATTATAAGTGAAATAATCTGTCTGTAAACAATTGTTGGAAAAATGACTTGTGTCGTGCACAAAGTAGATGTCCTAACCGACTTGACAAAACTGCAGTTTGTTAACAAGAAATTTGTGGAGTGGTTGAAAAAAGAGTTTTAATGACTCCAACCTAAGTGTATGTAAACTTCCGACTTCAACTGTATCTATCAATTTCTCTATCTATCCATTTCTCTATCCATCTATCTATCTACCTTCATGTATCATTCCAAACATGAAGGTAAAGAAACAACCAAAGCCTGGGTCTGTGACTGAAATGACATCCTATTCCCTATATAGTGCACTAGTGAATAGGGTGCCAGTTTGGACATTGTGCATTGTCAAGCAAGACGTGGAATGCCTTCATTATAGCATTATAGCAGGGGTGACAAGCCAGGCCAGATCATAGACAGTAAATGTAGATACAGCAGTTATTGAATATTTAAAAGGCGCAGAGATTAAGCAATAAATGACAAAGTAAAGCTGGCACACCAGGGTATTAATAACTAATGGCCACCAATGAGTTATAGGCTTCTCATTGTAATGAAAGTGTCATTGCAAATCAGCAGTTGTAAAAGGTTATTATTATTTATAAATAATTGATGCATGAACCACAAAGAAGTGATGTGTTCCATCCAACAACTTCTCACACCTCGGAATGGAAACATAGACATGGTTGTAGATGTCACCAGACTGAAAGGTCATACAGGATGTGCCTCTGGGCAGATAGACAGTATACTGGGGGTGACAACAAGCACCTTGGTACTGATATTGTGCGACAGAATTGACATATTCATAAACTACCTCCTATTGCTGTCACATATTGTTACCTCTCTTGTTTGTCAATCCTTCATAGAGAATCATGCCTTGTCATAGCACTCACTGAAGTCTCAGACTATAGGCATTGTTTTATCATGTGGGTCAAAATAATGGCTAAAATTACTGTCTACTAGTTAATGTAACCTCAAACCAACTGCCTAAGCCCATGTGGCCAATTACTTTTTATTTAACTAGGTAAGTCAGTTAAGAACAAATTCTTATTTACAATGATGGCCTACCCCGGCTAAACTCTGATGATTCTGGGCCAATTGTGTGCCGCACTATGGGATTCCCAATCACGGCCGGATGTGATACAGCCTGGATTCGAACCAGGGACTGTAGTGACACCACTTGCACTGAGATGCAGTGCCTTAAACTGCTAAGCCACTCGGGTGCCCCGAGTGTTCCAAAAAGGTTATTCAACTGTCCCCATAGTGGAACCCTTTTTGGTTCCAGGTAGAAACCTTTTGGGTTACAGGTAGAACCCTTGGTGGAAAGGGTTTTTACATGGAACCCAGAAGGGTTACACCTAGAACCAAAAGGGTTCTACCTGAACCAAAAAGTGAAGTTATTCAATGGGTCCTCTATGGGGACAGCCGAAGAAACCTTTTAGGTTCTAGATAGAACCTTTTTCTAAGAGTGTATTGGTTAGCCTACTTGGGGAAAAACTGGTTCCTTCAATGTCCAAATCACATATTTGAACAAATAGCCAAAGTAGCTAAATCCTTCACTATCAATCCTCTTTCCGGCACTATTTGTGCATATTGACATATAATGTGATATTGTCGGTTTCGGTTTATTCTGCTTTTGATTGAAATCGAATATTCTCTATCGTCAGCATCATCCAGCTCTGACCAAAAAAGAACCGAGTTATCACGACACGTCATCAACCGGCGCCTGCGCTGACGTGTTCAGGAAGTGTTAACAACAATCCTGCACGGAAGCTGCAACATGCATCGAGAATTATAGCATTTCGTTGCCAATAATAACGCTGTTGTATAGTATCGATCATGGAGAACTGGAGCCTTGTGTCCATTTGTGTTTTGTTCGGTCTTACGGCAAGATGGGCTGTATCCTTGAACTCTTATTCAGGTAGGAAGTGGACCGTAGCTAGCTTTATGCTAATGTTGCACCTGCAGGGCTCACTGACAGTCCCCTGTTTCATAGCTACATAGTTAGCTAGAAATCCTAGCCAGCTTGCATTGTAAACTTGTCAAATTGTTGATTTTGAGTGGTAAAATGCAACCGGTATTTTGGTGAAATGATTATTCACATTAGCTTGCTAGAGACATAAACACGAGTCCGCTTACTAGCTAGCCACTGTTCAACAGCAGGACTGTAATCTCGTTCTCTGCATATTTCATCTAGCTAGCTAGATATTATTATTCAGCAGCATTTTTACCCATTTCTCTTATTTTCAGGGGCAGGCAAACCACCCATGTTCGGGGACTACGAAGCTCAAAGGCACTGGCAAGAAGTGACATACAATCTGCCTGTTCATGAATGGTTGGTCTATGCAGCTGTCTATGGTCCTGTCTTGCATCATTGTGTGTTCTTAGAAAGTTTCTAAGCAATAGTTAGGATAACTTAATGTTGTTTTCATCCTTCAGGTACTTCAACACTACAGACAACAACCTAAACTATTGGGGTTTGGACTATCCCCCTCTCACAGCCTACCACAGCCTGCTCTGTGCACATGTGTAAGTCTGAGGGCACACACACGAACATCAGGATCATGGGTTTGATTTCTGCTGGGGCCACCGTATGAAAATGTATGCACACAGTACTGCAATATATATTATGAATGTTATCATTATTATATTACTTTGTTGTGCTTTCCTGCAGGGCCAAGCTGATAAACCCAGACTGGGTGGAGTTGCATGCGTCTCGAGGTCATGAAAGCTATGGACATAAGTTGTTTATGAGAGCCACAGGTAAGACTGCTGACAGCCAGTTTAAAGAACAACAGTACACATCAACACAACTGACAGACAGGTTAAAGAACAGTAAACATCAACACAACTGACAGACAGGTTAAAGAACAGTACACATCAACACAACTGACAGACAGGTTAAAGAACAGTACACATCAACACTACTGACAGACAGGTTAAAGAACAGTACACATCAACACAACTGACAGACAGGTTAAAGAACAACAGTACACATTAACACAACTGACAGACAGGTTAAAGAACAACAGTACACATCAACACAACTGACAGACAGGTTAAAGAACAGTACACATCAACACTACTGACAGACAGGTTAAAGAACAACAGTACACATCAACACTACTGACAGACAGGTTAAAGAACAACAGTACACATCAACACAACTGACAGACAGGTTAAAGAACAGTACACATCAACACTACTGACAGACAGGTTAAAGAACAACAGTACACATCAACACTACTGACAGACAGGTTAAAGAACAACAGTACACATCAACACAACTGACAGACAGGTTAAAGAACAGTACACATCAACACTACTGACAGACAGGTTAAAGAACAGTAAACATCAACACTACTGACAGACAGGTTAAAGAACAGTACACATCAACACTACTGACAGACAGGTTAAAGAACAACAGTACACATCAACACAACTGACAGACAGGTTAAAGAACAGTACACATCAACACAACTGACAGACAGGTTAAAGAACAACAGTACACATCAACACAACTGACAGACAGGTTAAAGAACAGTACACATTAACACAACTGACAGACAGGTTAAAGAACAGTACACATCAACACTACTGACAGACAGGTTAAAGAACAGTACACATCAACACAACTGACAGACAGGTTAAAGAACAGTACACATCAACACTACTGACAGACAGGTTAAAGAACAGTACACATCAACACTACTGACAGACAGGTTAAAGAACAGTACACATCAACACTACTGACAGCCAGGTTAAAGAACAGTACACATTAACACTACTGACAGACAGGTTAAAGAACAACAGTACACATCAACACAACTGACAGACAGGTTAAAGAACAGTACACATCAACACTACTGACAGACAGGTTAAAGAACAGTACACATCAACACTACTGACAGACAGGTTAAAGAACAACAGTACACATCAACACAACTGACAGACAGGTTAAAGAACAGTACACATCAACACAACTGACAGACAGGTTAAAGAACAGTACACATCAACACTACTGACAGACAGGTTAAAGAACAACAGTACACATCAACACAACTGACAGACAGGTTAAAGAACAGTACACATCAACACTACTGACAGACAGGTTAAAGAACAGTACAGGTTAAAGAACCCCCCCACCCCCCGCACTGACTGTTGGTTGAGTGACGAGCATCACATAGGAGTGAGACACCAACGAAGAGCATAGTGATTCATTTGTGGGACTGAATATATGTATCTTTGCTCAGTTCTTGTTGCAGATCTGCTGATATACATTCCTGCTGTTGTTCTTTACAGTTTTTACCTCAGTGAAGGATCAAACAAAAAGAAGGTATGTCAGAATTATGACATTTACATTCCCTCTATTTGATGTGTAACTCAAAATAAGTGCAGTCTCAGTTTTGAGAATTACAAAAACAAAGATACTGTATTAGATAGGCATTACCTGCCCGTCTCACTATAATGTGTGTTGTGTTCTCTTCTTGCCTAGGTCTGCACAGTCCTCTGTATCCTGCTCTATCCAGGCCTTATTCTAATCGACTACGGGCATTTCCAGTATCCTTTAAAAACCCCAGCTGTTTCTATCACTGGATCATATTATTCTTATGTCAAAATCATGACCATCTCTTGTCATCCCAGGTGCTGTGCATTCGGAAAGTATTCAGACCCCTTGACTTTTTCCAAATTTTGTTTTGCGTTACAGCCTTATTCTAAAAATGATTAAATACACATTTTCCATGAAATCTACACATAATAACCCATAATGACAAAGCTAAAACAGGTTTAGAATTTTTTGAAAATGTATTACCAAAAAATAATAATACCCTATTTACATAAGTATTCAGACCCTTTGCTATGAGACTCGAAATTGAGCTCAGGTGCATCCTGTTTCCATTGATCATCCTTGAGATGTTTCTACAACTTGTTAGGAGTCCACCTGTGGTAAATTCAATTGGTTGGACATGATTTGGGAAGGCACACACCTGTCTATATAAGGTCCCACAGTTGACAGTGCATGACAGAGCAAAAACCAAGCCATGAGGTCGAAGGAATTGTCCATAGATCTGGGAAAGGGTACCAAAAAAATTCTGCAGCATTGAAGGTTCCCAAGAACACAGTGGCCTCCATCATTCTTAAATGGAAGAAGTTTGGATCCACCAAGACTCTTCCTAGACCTGGCCGCCCTGCCAAACTGAGCAATCGGGAGAAGGGCCTTGGTCAGGGAGGTGACCAAGAACCCGATGGTCACTCTGACTGTGTCTGTGTCTGTCAGCGTAGTGTCCAGAGCATGGAGGCGCTACCAGGAGACAGGCCAGTACATCAGGAGACGTGGAGGAGGCCGTAGGAGGGCAACAACCCAGCAGCAGGACCGCTACCTCCGCCTTTGTGCAAGGAGGAGCAGGAGGAGCACTGCCAGAGCCCTGCAAAATGACCTCCAGCAGGCTACAAATGTACATGTGTCTGCTCAAACGGTCAGAAACAGACTCCATGAGGGTGGTATGAGGACTCGACGTCCACAGGTGGGGGTTGTGCTTACAGCCCAACACCGTGCAGGACGTTTGGCATTTGCCAGAGAACACCAACATTGGCAAATTCGCCACTGGCACCCTGTGCTCTTCACAGATGAAAGCAGGTTCACACTGAGCACATGTGACAGACGTGACAGAGTCTGGAGACGCCGTGGAGAACGTTCTGCTGCCTGCAACATCCTCCAGCATGACTGGTTTGGCGGTGGGTCAGTCATGGTGTAGGGTGGCATTTCTTTGGGGGGCCGCACAGCCCATGTGCTCGCCAGAGGTAGCCTGACTGCCATTAGGTACTCAGACCCCTTGTGAGACCATATGCTGGTGCGGTTGGCCCTGGGTTCCTCCTAATGCAAGACAATGCTAGACCTCATGTGGCTGGAGTGTGTCAGCAGTTCCTGCAAGAGGAAGGCATTGATGCTATGGACTGGCCCGCCCGTTCCCCAGACCTGAATCCAATTGAGCACATCTGGGACATCATGTCTCGCTCCATCCACCAACACCATGTTGCACCACAGACTGTCCAGGAGTTGGCGGATGCTTTAGTCCAGGTCTGGGAGGAGATCCCTCGGGAGACCATCCGCCACCTCATCAGGAGCATGCCCAGGCGTTGTAGGGAGGTCATACAGGCACGTGGAGGCCACACACACACTACTGAGCCTCATTTTGACTTGTTTTAAGGACATTACATCAAAGTTGGATCAGCCTGTAGTGTGGTTTTCCACTTTTAATTTTGAGTGTGACCCAAAATCCAGACCTCCATGGGTTGATAAATTAGATTTCCATTGATCATTTTTGTGTGATTTTGTTGTCAGCACATTCAACTTTGTAAAGAAAAAAGTATTTAATAAGAATATTTCATTCATTCAGATCTAGGATGTGTTATTTTAGTGTTCCCTTTATTTTTTTGAGCAGTGTATATTGATGAAGGAAATAAATCTGTAATTTATTTTAGAATAAGGCTGTAATGAAAGAAAATGTGGAAAATGTCAAGGGGTCTGAAAATATTTTCAGAAAGCACTGTATGTTCAGCCAGTGTGAATATAAATGAGATGAATCATGGTAGAAGCAGTTTGATTGGAGACGAGGATTTGTATGAATGAGGCATAGCAGAGCATCCGGTAACAGTACCATCATGACTATGTATTCTTTAACTGGGCGTCAGATATAACAGTATAAGCCTGGGGCTGGCCCTATGGGGTGTGGTGGTTCTGGGTCTGGGCTGGGACGTGCTGGGCTCTCTGGCCTTCGTCCTGTCCCTCAACTACAAACAGATGGAGCTCTACCACTCCCTACCCTTCTTCTGCTACTTACTGGGCAAGTGTTTCAAGCAGGGCCTGGCAGGCCAAGGGTGAGTTAGCTGACTTATACCCCTGGCTAAGAGGGTTTGTGTGACTGGGACTGTGTGTGTGGCGAGATGATATACAGTGGGGTCCGAAATTATTGACACCCCTGATAAAGATGAGCAAACATGACTGTATAAAATATATAAATTATAAAAATACTGAACTATATTGTATGCTGAAAACAATTGGGAATATATATTATTTTATACTAATACAATTGCTCAAAGAGGTAGGGGTCAAAATTGACACCCATTTTCAATACCTTACCTTGTGAGGATAACCACACTGAGCCTTTTTAACAATGTTTTATGAGCCGGAGAACCCGTTGGGAGGGATATGTGTGGCCAAGAGCTCAATTTTCATGTCATCTGACCAAATAACTGGTTCCAATCCAAGTGCCAAGGCCGTTTAGCAAACTCCAGGCGTTTACATTTGTTGGACGACATGAAAATAGAGCTCTTTGGCCACACACACTAGTGGTGGATTTGGCGTCAAAATTACAATGTATGAGCAGAAAATAACACCATACCTACTGTAAAATATGGTGGTGGATCTTTGGTGTTATGGGGTTATTTTGCTTCCACTGGTCCTGGGGCCTTTGTTAAGGTCAACAGCATCATGAACGTTACCCAGTATCAGGACATTTCAGCCCAAAACTTGGTTGCCTCTGCCATGACTTGTCCACAAGTGGATCTTCCAGCAAGACAATAACCCCAAACATACATCAAAATCCAAAAATAAATGGTTAATTGACCAATAAATCAACATTTTGCAATGGCCATTTCAGTCTCCGGAATTGAACCCCATTGAAAACCTGTGGTTTGTTTAAAGTTTTAATGTCACATGCACAAGTACTGTGAAATGCCTTTCTTGCTAACTCAAAACCCAACATTGCAATAATCAATAACAATGTATTACTAGAAAACAATAACAAGAGAAATAAGAGTAAGAAATATGAAACACAGTCAGTGAGTAAGCATACTACATACAGGAAATATTTAAAGTCAGTTCCAATACCATATATACAGGTTCAGGGATACTGGAGTGATGGAAGTAGATATGTATAGGGGGAAGGTGACTATATACAGGTTCAGGGATACTGGAGTGATGGAAGTAGATATGTATAGGGGGAAGGTGACTATATACAGGTTCAGGGATACTGGAGTGATGGAAGTAGATATGTATAGGGGGAAGGTGACTATATACAGGTTCAGGGATACTGGAGTGATGGAAGTAGATATGTATAGGGGGAAGGTGACTATATACAGGTTCAGGGATACTGGAGTGATGGAGGTAGATATGTATAGGGGGAAGGTGACTATATACAGGTTCAGGGATACTGGAGTGATGGAGGTAGATATGTATAGGGGTAAGGTGACTAGGCAAAAGGATATATGATAAACACAGTAGCAGCAGCTTGAATGTGAGTGGGTGTGCGTGTGTGTAGAGTCAGTATAAATGTACCATACCAATCAAAAGTTTGGACACCTAGTCATTCAAGGGTTTTTATTTATTTGTACTATTTTCTACATTGTAGAATAATAGTGAAGACAAACTATGAAATAACACATGGAATCGTGTAGTAGTGAGGTAGTCTCCTGGAATACATTTAGATTAACACGTGTGCCTTGTTAAAAGTTCATTTGTGGAATTTCTTTCCTTCTTAATGCATTTGAGCCAATCAGTTGTGTTGTGACAAGTTAGGGGTGGTATACAGAAGATAGCCCTATTTGGTAAAAGACCAAGTTCATTGTTATGGCATGAACAGCTCAAATAAGTAAAGAGAAACGACAGTCCATTGTTACTTTAAGACATGAAGGTCAGTCAATCAAACTCATGAAAGTTTCTTCAAGTACAGTCGCAAAAACGATCAAGCGCTATGATGAAACTGGCTCTCATGAGGACCGCCACAGGAAAGGAAGACCCAGAGTTACCTCTGCTGCAGAGGATGTTCATTCGAGTTACCAGCCTCAGAAATTTCAGCCCGAATAAATGTTTCACAGAGTTGAAGTAACAGACACATCAACCTTTCAGGGGAGACTTTGTGAATCAGGCCTTCATGGTCGAATTGCTGCAAAGAAACCACTACTAAAGAACACCAATAAGAAGAAGGGACTTGCTTGGGTCAAGAACATGAGCAATGGACATTAATTAGACCGGTGGAAATCTGTCCTCACAAAAACACTGGCAGGTTTTTGTGAGAGACAGAGTAGGTGAACGGATTATCTCCGCATGTGTGGTTCCCACCGTGAAGCATGGAGGAGGCGTGATGGTGCTTTGCTGGTGACACTGTTGGTGATTTATTTAGAATTCAAGGCACACTTCCCCAGCATGGCTACCACAGCATTCTGCAGTGATACACCATCCCATCTCCTTTGTGCTTAGTGGGACTATCATTTGTTTTTCAACAGGACAATGACGCAAAACACACCTCCAGGCTATTTGGCTAAGAAGGAGAGTGATGGAGTGCTGCATCAGATGACCTGGCCTCCACAATCACTTGACCTCAACCCAATTGAGATAGTTTGGGATGAGTTGGACCGCAGAGTGCAGGAAAAGCAGCCAACAAGTGCTCAGCATATTTGGGAACTCCTTCAAGACGGTTGGAAAAGCATTCCAGGTGAAGCTGGTTGAGAGAATGCCAAGAGTGTGCAAAGCTCTCAAGGCAAAGGGTGGCTACTTTGAAGAATTTTGATTTGTTAAACACTTTTTTGGTTACATGATTCCATGTGTGTTTTTTCATAGTTTTGATGTGTTCACTATTATTCGACAATGTAGAAAATAGTAAAAATAAAGAAAATTTAATGAGTAGGTGTGTCAACTTTTGACTGGTACTGTATGTGCATATTATGTGTGAGTCAGAAGATGGAGTGTGTGTGTGTAGGGCCCTGTGAGTGTGCATAGAATGCAAATATTGAGATAAAAGGTAAATAAAGATACAAGGTGAACTCGGTCTGTGAATTGAAGAGGGCAGTCCATAAGCGCAGGTAAAGGATATCTAGGAAGTATTCTGTATGGAGGAATGGTCTAAGATCCCCCCCAAAAGGGGCGGCAGGGTAGCCTAGTGGTTAGAGCGTTGGACTAGTAACCGGAAGGTTGCGAGTTCAAACCCCCGAGCTGACAAGGTACAAATCTGTCGTTCTGCCCCTGAACAGGCAGTTAACCCACTGTTCCCAGGCCGTCATTGAAAATAAGAATTTGTTCTTAACTGACTTGCCTGGTTAAATAAAGGTAAAATAAAATAAAAAAAATAAAAAAAAGCATTAAACATCAGATTATATTATATTCATCATTCACTGAATCAGCATGATTGTTTTTAAAGTAATAAATCAAATCAAATTTTATTTGTCACATACACATGGTTAGCAGATGTTAATGCGAGTGTAGCGAAATGCTTGTAGTGTAGCGAAATGCTTGTAGATACCCAGAATCAATCATTTTCTGTCACCAGTGGACAAAACATGGAAAGGGCTATGCAGACTTTTCTGAAATGCAAATCAATATTTAATTTCAGAATTGGTTAAAATTAGGTTAGAGTCAGGGTTAAGGGTTGGGTTTAGGCTACAGTTAACGCTAGTCGGTTTGCAAGCCAGAAAAGTCTGTATAGCCCTTCCCACAAAACATGGCCCCATAAAGTAGCCTACATTTTCTCCAAAACAGAGTAGCAGAGTTACTGAGGTGAGCCAATCAGATTGGATGACTGTTTCTAGTGTCCCCACATTTGTTTATCTAGTAACAATGTACCAAGGGCTAATGGATAGCTAGATTAGATGGGCAGGGGAAGATATGTCCAGATGACATTATGGCCATGCCCAAGCTCCTCGGCTGTTCCTGTGTGTGCAACTTTACCGCCACACAGCTACTATAGCTGACCTACTGTGAAAGACTTTTAGCTGACGCATGGTTTTCCCAACATATATTGACTAACTTGGGATGTGGATAGTTCCACTCACAGCTGTTGTGATGCGAGAGATGTGAGATTCAGCCAATTAATACTGTTGACAATACGAATGATCATGTTTCACTGCTTTACAGTACATATCAGCGTAGCCAGTTTTTGGTATCTTAGACCGTGTGTAAGTTTATGTTTTGGGTATTTGACCGTTTCAAAGGTTCGGTGTACTTTATCATTTGTTTTCTCATCCACCACCCACCCAGGCTGTTCCTGCTAGTCAAGATCGCTGTAACAGTCCTGGTGACCTTTGCCCTCTGCTGGCTGCCCTTCCTGTCTGACCCTGGCCAGATCCTGCAGGTGGTGCACCGCCTTTTCCCTGTGGGGCGAGGCCTATTCGAGGTACGTACAAAAAGGTTTCAGTATTCAAGGCAATTAGTCATACTATCAAGTCAAGTGGTTTCCCTAACATTCTGCGACGTGAGTCACCTAAAGCTTGTAGAATGTTCTGGAGACCAACAGAGTAACCCAAACCAGATTCTCCACCCACAGCCCAATTTTGAGAGACCACACTATCTGCCAAGTCGAAATCAGTTGGTGTTAGAAAGACGAGGAGGTTTATGGTAGTCAACAAAGTGCTGCCCTCGTAGACAGGAGTGGTATCCTGCGCCTCCTGTTCTTCACAGCCTACATGCTCTTACAGACACACACACACACACAACCTGCTACCCTCCATCAATTCCTCTGTGCTTAGCCAATTGGAAATGGATCTCCTGCAGGATCAAAGAAAACAGAGGAATAAAATGGTGAAAGGTCAGAAGATCAGGTTTGCTCTATCTGGGGGGGGGGGGGTCGTAGTGACTGGGGGGGTAAAGATAAATCTAACACATTTACTGCCAGGGTATTTTCAGCACATCATTGCAGGGCCATGTTTTAGCCGTGTGATGCATGGTTCGGTGCCAAGGGCCAACACTATGCGTGTCAGAGTGCATCCGTTCGTTGTGCAAAACGTTGGCAGCTAAACTGCTGCGTCCTTGAAAAGTGAACTTACACGCGTGTATGTACACACAGCAAGGCCACACAGGAGGAGAGGTGCAGAGGGGGGAAATGAAAAACTGATGGACAGTGATGGCTCACACTGGGGACATTAGTTAGAACATATTGAAAGCATGTCATGGTTGAGCTACTGAGGTAACACCGTTACGGGAGCGGTGTAGAGGTGGTTGGCAGCTCAGAGGCCAAGGCCAGCTGCTCTAGTTTTGGAAGCCTGCCCTGTGCCCTGCACCCATTCCCCAAGGTGCAGTGATGTGAGAAGTAATTGAAAATTAAACAGTCAGCCTTGTGTAGTGTCTTGTCACAAGGAAACAGAATCAATAAAATGTATTTTCTGGTACTGTCCAACGGTGGCTCGCTTTTGGACTCAGGTCCAGGAATGGTTGTTATGTCATAATACCAGGGTTCCGATGGACCTGCAAACTGTATTGTTAGGGGATCTGAAAAACCACGATCAGTCAATGGGATATATCATTATACTCTTGGGTAAAGTATTTATCTTTAGGGCAATATCGGTAGAAATCTTACACTACCCCCCCCCCCCCCCCCCCAAAAAGGCTATGTGAGGTTGGTCATGCTGGCAGTATGCCTGACAGTTATTTATTTATGAAATGATACAAACATAATACACAAAGTGTGGGTGACTCTATACCCCGTGGAGCGAGGGTCTCCAGGAGAAGCCTGCCTGAACGAATTGTGAAATTGTGCACGTAAGCAGAAGCCGGACTGGGACAAGCAGACAGGGTGAGAAGGGGTGGTGGGGAAGGTTGAGGGGGTGAGGAGGGTAAGTTGTACATTTACCCACCACGCAGCACTCTGACCGTCTGTTTTCCTGCTTCACAAAAATGACACCAAATTCTGCAGCCTATGAAATTCCAAGCTGGTTTATAGGTGAAGAGTGATGCCATCGGCACTTACCCACATTTGCAGCCGAACCCCAGGTTCCTGTGTAGCCCTCAGCCGAGGCGGCATTGGAGGACATTCCGATAGGGTCGTTATTTGGGGGGGGGAGGGGGCTACAAGGGGGTGTGTTTGAGGAGAGATGGGGCCTCGGCGTCTGCAGGACGGACAGCCTGCTGACTGGGCCTGTCTGTAACCTCCACACACACACAGCTGTGCTCTGAGCAGCTGTAGCAAGCCCAGTGGACCGCATAGAAATTCACCCTATAGAAAAGACCACACTATTACGAGACATGATTAGACTACAGTGATCTATGCATTGTATTTCTACTTTGTGTCATATTACAGCCAGTAGAAGCAGTCTTAACATCTGATCTCAGAACAACTGCTAAGGCCTTAAATCACATGAATTACACGGTCAGTCCTCCGTCCTCCATTTCCTGCTAGCTACCCCAACCGCAAAGACCGTCGTTAAGGCTGACAGTTTGGATCTGTTTCCCAATGGTTATAACTATGCTTTGGGTGGTGTGGTGGGTGGACACACTGTGACAGTGTTCTTCTATGGGGTGGTCTGAATGTGCCGAAGTATGCAGAAATTATCGTAATGTGATTATCTCTGAACATTTAACCCTGTGTCCCCAAGTTTACAGAAAGTGCATAGCTTCTAGTGACATCCCGTTCCATATGACCTGACAGGCGATTTATGAGGCTGGTAATACCTTCCAAAGCGCTCCTGTACAAATACACTGTGGAATGCAAAGAAGGAATTCTTATTGCACTTTCAGTTGGGAAATGATTACTTGGAGCAATGCCACTTATTAGCCTTCTCTTCAAAACCAAATGCTTTTTAAAGCAGCGTACTGTCATACCATATGTGGTTTTCTAAATTTAAAACCCTTGTAATGAGTTTTATAACTCATTTAAATGATTCACATCGATAATAAACACTTCACTAACAATAAGGAATATGATCAACCTATTGGTTCTGCATCGTTATAGGAAGTGAGCTATGAAACTTATTTATTTTCTTATTAAAAAGTGTGTGTGTGTTGACATGATAAAGTGTGTTGACAGGATAAAGTGGCCAACACGTGGTGCAGCTTGAATGTCCTGATAAAGATCAAGACCATCCTGTCCACTGATACCCAGCTCTACTTCAGGTAATCCCCCTCTCACTCTCCATCTCATGCTCTCTTGCAGAGTGAAAACAAGATTATCCCTTGAACACTGAGATACTGATCACTACCAGCTGCTATGGGCAATCTGACAACTATTGGAAATCTGCTGATGAGATTTCAGATTTGGAATGTCAGTAGAAATTATTTGAACCATTTCCGTTTGAGAAACAGCAGTTAGCTAACTTCTCTGTGTTGACATGAGGTGTTATTCCAGTCAAAGTTGATTCTCCTCCAAGGTCCTTATGAATGAGAAGATGCTACACAGACAGTCGGTCATAGAACCCTTCTCAGGTTGTCATGGTGGTACGTGCTTGAATAACCTATGGGGCTATATTTAGGGGTGCTGTGTGCATTCTGGACAGGATGGACACGTTTCTGCCCGACTGTTAAGACCAGGATTTAACTTGGACTTCAAAGACTGTAGTGCATTTAAAACAAATTAAAACACTAGAGCTTTTTGGCCATGGGTGAATATAGATATGTTTTAGGGGAGGGATACCTTGCTGTAGAATGTGTCATAAAACAATGGATCACTCCTCGTTACAATAGAAGTGGTCTACTGGATCATGTATTTATGTATATGCTTGTTACTACTGCGTTTCTGTAAAATGTCTCAACAGAAATGTCATGATGGATCACCTGTGGAACAGTATCTGGGAACTGTATCCCAAAATCACCATGACCCCTCCCACCTCCCTAGCACACCCCTCTTGCCCCATGTTGGGGGTCCCGATACCCCTCTCCCCAGGGGCCCTTTAGGCCTGATACAGCTGCCCTACCCTAACCCTTCAGTCAGAGTGGAGGTACCTCCCTGGCCCCCCTCCTTTCCTGTGTCTCTATCCCCTGTGAGTGACAATTGAAGGGTTAGACTAATGTTGGGGTGCCCTAAGCGGAGACAGTGTTTGGTACATTTCCCACATACAGTGGGGAGAACAAGTATTTGATACACTGACGATTTTGCAGGTTTTCCTACTTACAAAGCATGTAGAGGTCTGTAATTTTTTATCATAGGTACACTTCAACTGTGAGAGACGGAATCTAAAACAAAAATCCAGAAAATCACATTGTATGATTTTTAAGTAATTCATTTGCATTTTATTGCATGACATAAGTATTTGATCACCTACCAACCAGTAAGAATTCCGGCTCTCACAGACCTGTTAGTATTTCTTTAAGAAGCCCTCCTGTTCTCCACTCATTACCTGTATTAATTGCACCTGTTTGAACTTGTTACCTGTATAAAAGACACCTGTCCACACACTCAATCAAACAGACTCCAACCTCTCCACAATGGCCAAGACCAGAGAGCTGTGTAAGGACATCAGGGATACAATTGTAGACCTGCACAAGGCTGGGATGGGCTACAGGACAATAGGCAAGCAGCTTGGTGAGAAGGCAACAACTGTTGGCGCAATTATTAGAAAATGGAAGAAGTTCAAGATGACGGTCAATCACCCTCGGTCTGGGGCTCCATGCAAGATCTCACCTCGTGGGGCATCAATGATCATGAGGAAGGTGAGGGATCAGCCCAGAACTACACGGCAGGACCTGGTCAATGACCTGAAGAGAGCTGGGACCACAGTCTCAAAGAAAGCCATTAGTAACACACTACGCTGTCATGGATTCAAATCCTACAGCGCACGCAAGGTCCCCCTGCTCAAGCCAGTGCATGTCCAGGCCCATCTGAAGTTTGCCAATGACCATCTGGATGATCCAGAGGAGGAATGGGAGAAGGTCATGTGGTCTGATGAGACAAAAATAGCTTTTTGGTCTAAACTCCACTCGCTGTGTTTGGAGGAAGAAGAAGGATGAGTACAACCCCAAGAACACCATCCCAACCATGAAGCATGGAGGTGGAAACATCATTCTTTGTGGATGCTTTTCTTCAAAGGGGACAGGACGTCTGCACCGTATTGAGGGGAGGATGGATGGGGCCATGTATCGCGAGATCTTGGCCAACAACCTCCTTCCCTCAGTAAGAGCATTGAAGATGGGTCGTGGCTGGGTCTTCCAGCATGACAACGACCCGAAACACACAGCCAGGGCAACTAAGGAGTGGCTCCGTAAGAAGCATCTCAAGGTCCTGGAGTGGCCTAGCCGGTCTCCAGACCTGAACCCAATAGAAAATCTTTGGATGGAGCTGAAAGTCCGTATCTGGAGAAGGTCTGTATGGAGGAGTGGGCCAAAATCCCTGCTGCAGTGTGTGCAAACTTGGTCAAGAACTACAGGAAAGGTCTGATCTCTGTAATTGCAAACAAAGATTTCTGTACCAAATAAGTGTGTGTAACCTTTTCTGTCTGCCTCTAGGCCAGTCTGCCTTCTGCTTTTCTGATGTATCAAATACTTATGTCATGCAATAAAATGCAAATTAATTACTTAAAAATCATACAATGTGAGTTTCAGGATTTTTGTTTTAGATTCCGTCTCTCACAGTTGAAGTGTACCTATGATAAAAATTACAGACCTCTACATGCTTTGTAAGTAGGAAACACTGCCGATTTTGCAGGTTATCAAATACTTGTTCTCCCCACTGTAGCTGGGGTCTTATGGTTTGACCAGGCTGGGTTAAAACAAGCCGGCAGCAGAGCAGCCGCAAGGTTCAGTTTAACCCCGAGGGTTAGGTTTCAGGGCTGGGCCATTCACTGTTTGGTCAGATTGATCATAGTTGATAGATTACATAATTCTGTTTTTGTTTTGTTTTCAGTTTGACCACCACTCTCCTGGCTATCCTACCTTCGTCTATAAAACTTTTGATGAAACCTACATTGTGGCAGTTCAAACTTGCCTTGGTAAGTAAGTATTTTTGTACAGTTTACTGATGTTTGATAACAGAGAATGATGTAATGCCAACCTGTGTAAAATGTCATTTCAGGTCAACTCCTCTCTGGCATTCTTCCTCTTCTCCTTTCAAGTCCATGAGAAATCAATCCTCCTGCCTGCCTTGTGAGTAGAGGGGAGGATTAGGAGTGTGTGTTTGCATGCGTGTGTGCCTTCCTGCCTGCGGTTCCTAATAATTTACCTCACCAACTGCAGTGCAGTATATAAAAAGCAACAGGCAGCTGTAATCGCTAGGCTATCTAGGTTTTACTGCGCTGTGGGATTTGGTTACAGATTTTGCTGATCTATTCATCTAAATTAGGCTGATTGTTGCTTTATTAACTATTGAGATATATCTCCCACATGTCTGTCCCTGAATCAATCAGTAATGCATGTCAGGGCTTAGGGAGGAACGCCAGGCTGTGGAGAAAAGGAGGAGGGCATTGTTTGTGGTGAATCAATTATTGGGACTATAGGAATGGGTGTAACTGGACATACAAACAGGAGTTGGAACCGGTTCAGGGAACAAAATTTTAAAAAATAAAATAATTGTGGGAACAGAATTATAACTGGGAATGAAAGGAAACTATGCTGTTCTGGAACAGAACTTTAATTTTAAAAGCATAGGAACCTTTTAACGTTCTTTCATGTTCCTATGCAAAGCCTTCACACACAAGCTTGTTAGCTAGCTCTGGTCCAACGGTAAGCCAACTCTTGGAAGTCCAAAGACATTAAAAGTTCCTCCGTAGAATCTGTTACTCCATAGGTATAATTCTGTGAGCCTAATTCAGGTCATTAAAAGATGCCCAGCGCTTCAAGCCAAGCCTCCTCCTCCACCCTCTCCCCACCCGCAAAATGTTATTTGCATATCGTGTCATACACTTGTCTGTCCATCGCGCATCTAAACAGCCATAGCCGAGACAGCTGATAGCACCCATGCAGGCTAAAACAACTATATATTTCCTGCTCCATAGCAAGCTGCTCTATTCGCAGTGATTGGTGAAGTAATTGAATGTCAAGCTAATGTAAAAAGGAATGAAATAAACCGGTATTTTTTTTTGGTTCGACCGGTTCAGAACTTTATTTTGGAACAGTGGAACGAAACAGAAAAAAAATAATGCTTCTGTTCAGAACGAAACGATTGAAAAACAATTTTGGTTCAAACCACTGCACGCAAAGAGTACTTCTGTAATTAGAAGCCCGGGGAGCGATGGGCTGTGTCTGAAGGTACCCTATTCCTTATATGGTGCACTACTTTTGACCAGGGCCCTTGTTGTTTGTTGTTAAATAAAGTGTGTATAATTTAAGTGTGTGTAACCTTTTCTGTCTGCCTCTAGGCCAGTCTGCCTGCTACTGAATGACCTCCCTCTTTTCTTTCTGCCTCTAGGCCAGTCTGCCTGCTACTGAATGACCTCCCTCTTTTCTGTCTGCCTCTAGGCCAGTCTGCCTGCTACTGAATGACCTCCCCCTTTTCTTTCTGCCTCTAGGCCAGTCTGCCTGCTACTGAATGACCTCCCCCTTTTCTGTCTGCCTCTAGGCCAGTCTGCCTGCTACTGAATGACCTCCCCCTTTTCTTTCTGCCTCTAGGCCAGTCTGCCTGCTACTGAATGACTCCCTCTTGTCTTTCTGCCTCTAGGCCAGTCTGCCTGCTACTGAATGACCTCCCCCTTTTCTTTCTGCCTCTAGGCCAGTCTGCCTGCTACTGAATGACCTCCCTCTTTTCTGTCTGCCTCTAGGCCAGTCTGCCTGCTACTGAAAGACATCCCTCTTTTCTTTCTGCCTCTAGGCCAGTCTGCCTGCTACTGAATGACCTCCCTCTTTTCTTTCTGCCTCTAGGCCAGTCTGCCTGCTACTGAATGACCTCCCTCTTGTCTTTCTGCCTCTAGGCCAGTCTGCCTGCTACTGAATGACCTCCCTCTTTTCTTTCTGCCTCTAGGCCAGTCTGCCTGCTACTGAATGACCTCCCTCTTGTCTTTCTGCCTCTAGGCCAGTCTGCCTACTACTGAATGACCTTCCTCTGCCAGCCATCTGGTTTCTACAGGCTTCCACCTTCAGGTAGGAAGCTACAGTAGGGGAAACTATAGAGGACCAATAATAACAGACCGGGTTAAAGGTCATACAGTGGGGCAAAAAAGTATTTAGTCAGCCACCAATTGTGCAAGTTCTCCCACTTAAAAAGATGAGATGCCTGTCATTTTCATCATAGGTACACTTCAACTATGACAGACCAAAATTAGAAAAAAAAATCCAGAAAATCACATTGTAGGATTTTTAATGAATTTATTTGCAAAATATGGTGGAAAATAAGTATTTGGTCAATAACAAAAGTTTCTCAATACTTTGTTATATACCCTTTGTTGGCAATGACAGAGGTCAAACGTTTTCTGTAAGTCTTCACAAGGTTTTCACACACTGTTGCTGGTATTTTGGCCCATTCCTCCATGCAAATCTCCTCTAGAGCAGTGATGTTTTGGGGCTGTTGCTGGGCAACACATACTTTCAACTTCCTCCAAAGATTTTCTATGGGGTTGAGATCTGGAGACTGGCTAGGCCACTCCAGGACCTTGAAATGCTTCTTACAAAGCCACTCCTTCGTTGCCCGGGTAGTGTGTTTGGGATCATTGTCATGCTGAAAGACCCAACCACGTTTCACCTTCAATGCCCTTGCTGATGGAAGGAGGTTTTCACTCAAAATCTCACGATACATGGCCCCATTCATTCTTTCCTTTACACGGATCAGTCGTCCTGGTCCCTTTGCAGAAAAACAGCCCCAAAGCATGATGTTTCCACCCCCATGCTTCACAGTAGGTATGGTGTTCTTTGGATGCAACTCAGCATTCTTTGTCCTCAACACGACGAGTTTTTACCAAAAAGTTATATTTTGGTTTCATCTGACCATATGACATTCTCCCAAACTTCTTCTGGATCATCCAAATGCTCTCTAGCAAACTTCAGACGGGCATGGACATGTACTGGCTTAAGCAGGGGGACACGTCTGGCACTGCAGGATTTGAGTCCCTGGCGGCGTAGTGTGTTACTGATGGTAGGCTTTGTTACTTTGGTCCCAGCTCTCTGCAGGTCATTCACTAGGTCCCCCCGTGTGGTTCTGGGATTTTTGCTCACTGTTCTTGTGATCATTTTGACCCCACGGGGTGAGATCTTGCATGGAGCCCCAGATCGAGGGAGATTATCAGTGGTCTTGTATGTCTTCCATTTCCTAATAATTGCTCCCACAGTTGATTTCTTCAAACCAAGCTGCTTACCTATTGCAGATTCAGTCTTCCCAGCCTGGTGCAGGTCTACAATTTTGTTTCTGGTGTCCTTTGACAGCTCTTTGGTCTTGGCCATAGTGGAGTTTGGAGTGTGACTGTTTGAGGTTGTGGACAGGTGTCTTTTATACTGATAACAAGTTCAAACAGGTGCCATTAATACAGGTAACGAGTGGAGGACAGAGGGGCCTCTTAAAGAAGAAGTTACAGGTCTGTGAGAGCCAGAAATCTTGCTTGTTTGTAGGTGACCATATACTTATTTTCCACCATAATTTGCAAATAAATTCATAAAAAATCCTACAAATGTGATTTTGTGGATTATTTTCTCATTTTGTCTGTCATAGTTGAAGTGTACCTATGATGAAAATTACAGGCCTCTCTCATCTTTTTAAGTGGGAGAACTTGCACAATTGGTGGCTGACTAAATACTTTTTTGCCCCACTGTCGGAGAAACCGCTCAAAGTACAATCTTGTACATTAAATGTAACCCCAAAAAATAAATCGCTGTTAAAGTATAGGTTGCTGTGCCAGAAGAGTTTGTGTTGATATTCTTTGGATGATTTTATTTGTGAAGAGTCAAGAAAATATCAAATGGAGTCATTGTAAAGGTAGCAGTCAGAGAAGAGAGGGGGTGAAGCTGACTACTAAGTTAGTAGTACTAACTTTCACCCCAGCTGTTGTTAAATTCTTCCGGTAGTACTAATTGTTGTGTGCGTGGTTTAGTGTAGGGATATCTGTGGATTACACTGCATAGTCAACATACCTCTTCTCTAAGCATGTTTTGTATAGGGACAGCAGGGCATTTTGTGGGCCTGTTGTCCTGTCTAACTGGCATGGCTCGCATTGTGCATCTCCATTCCACCCATTGTTGAAGACATTCACTACATGACCAAAAGTCATCTGCTATAACAGCCTCCATGCTTTTGGGAAGGCTTTCCACTAGATGTTGGAACATTTCTGCAGGAACTTGCTTCCATCCAGCCACAAGAGCATTAGTGAGGTCAGGCGATTAGGCCTGGTTCGCAGTCGGCATTCCAATTCATCCCAAAGGTGTTTGATGGGGTTGAGGTATTGGCTCTGTGCAGGCCAGTCAAGGTCTTTCACACCAATCTCGACAAACCATTTCTGTCTGGACCTCACTTTGTGCACAGGGAATTGTCATGCTGAAACAGGAAAGGGCCTTCCCAAAAAACTTACCACAAAGTTGGAAGCACAGAATCGTCTAGAACGTCATCGTATACTGTAGTGTTATTATTCCTCTTCACTGGAACTAAGGGGCCTAGCTCAAACCATGAAAGACAGGCCCAGATCATTCCTCCACCAAACTTAACAGATTTGTCCATCGGCCTGCCGGATGGTGAAGCGTCATTCATCACTCCAGAGAAGGCATTTTCAGTGCTACTCCAGAGTCCAATGGCGGCGAGCTTTACACCACTCCAGTCGACACCTGGCAATTGCGCATGATCTTAGGCTTGTGTGCGGCTGCTCAGCCATGGAAACCCATTTCATGAAGCTCCCGACAAAAAGTAGTTTGTGCTGACGACGTTGCTTCCAGAGGCAGTTTGGAACTTGGTAGTGAGTGTTGTAACCGAGGACAGACTATTTTTTACGCGCTTTCAGCACTCGGTGGTCCCGTTCTGTGAGCTTGTGTGGCCTACCACTTTGCGGCTGAGCCATTGCTGCTCCTAGACGTTTCCACTTCACAATAACAGCACTTAGTCATGGCCATAAGTTTTGAGAATGACAAATATTAATTTCCACAAAGTTTGCTGTTTCAGTGTCTTTAGATAGTTTTGTCAGATGTTACCATGTTACTACTTTTGTAAAATGTGATAGTTTATTTTGAATACATTTGCAAAAATGTTTTTAAAAAACAACATTTTGCTTTGTTATTATGGGCTATTGTGTGTAGATTGAGGGGGGAAAAACAATAATACATTTTAGAATAAGGCTGTAACGTCAAATGTTTTGGAAAAAGTCAAGGGGTCTGAATACACTGTATATAGTGTACATCTTGTTTGGGTAAATTGAAGACATAGTTGCATAATTTAGTCAAATGGTTGCTTAAGCAGTTATTATAAGAGCATCTGAATGCACTGGGTTTGTTGGATTGGCGAAGTATGTATTTATAACATATTTTTAGCTTGTTTTGCCAATGAATAGATGGGATTTTGTTGGATTTAAGTAGGCCCTAGTACAGCTGTGTTTGAGGCTACATTGTTCTTGTATTCTCTCCCTCCCTGTCCTCCCCTCCCTCTGCAGCATGCTGCCGTTGTTTCTGAAGGATGGCCTGTTGGTGCCGTACGTGGTCACCTCCCTGGCCTTCCTGTTCTTCTCCATCTACCTGCTCTCAGCCCTTGAGCACTGCTCAGAGGACAAGCTGCGTCTGGGGCCCTACCGCCGCCTCCTCATCTGCATGCCCCGCATGGACCTCGGCAGAGTCACCAAGTGGAAAGTAAGTGTGGCCTGGTGGTGTAAACAAATTCCCTTTCACATTGCACTACCCCATATGCCTGTCATCCTTTATTCGTAGCAAGAAATGTATCAGATTGCAAAGCAAACTCTTTATTTGGATAGTACATCTGTAGATGCTCTACAGACTAATTAGTAACATTTCAACTAACCCTCGCCGTTATCCTAACCATAACCCTTATCCTAACCATAACCCTTATCAACAGATCGTATGAGGATGAAAAATCCAGACTATCCAAATAAAGTGTGACCCAGTTTGCTTTACCAGGAAGATAGTTACAATGTTGTCTGTCTAGTTACCTTTACCTTGCACACGTAAGTAGGGAGATGAGCTTATTTAGATTTTATGACCATTTTAAATACACAAAGAGGCCACATCAGGCAAAAAAAGACATAGTATTATATACACAAAGTCAAGACTTTCCATTGTGGTCCTCTATTAACTGGCAATCAGGTTGTTGTCAGAGTGATTTCATAGCAGCTTGTCTCTATGGCTGGTGTTTCTAATAGTCTTAAGTGGTATCTACATCCAGGAGCACGGCGGCTCTAACCTGAATGGCATCAGCGTGAGAAGATATGGATATCTCTCCAACTGTATAAATAAAGATCATGTGCCACTGTACTGTAAGCTGTGTAGGCTGTCTGGGATGGGAAAGAGGATACCTAGCCATTTGCACAACTGAATGCATTCAACCGAAATGTGTGCTTAGGGAGCAGTTGTTGTTGGGGGTTATCTTCCTTTCTCAAGGGCAGAGTGGCAGATTTTTTCCACCTTGCCGGCTCTGGGATTCAAACCAGCAACCTTTCAGTTAATGGCCCAACGCGCTTAACCGCTAGGCTACCTGCCAGATGAAAGTCACTGCCAGGCCCCAAATATTATTTATCACTTATTTAAGTTACAGGCATCTCTGAAGTGCCTGGCCCCGGCCAGCTCTGCACCCTCCCCTCCTTTAGTGACATATGGGCAGGGGGATCCCAAATAGCACCCTATTCCCTATATACTGCACTACTTTTGACCAGAGGCCTCATAGGGCTCTATAGAATAGGATGGGCCCTGGTCAAAAGTAGTGCCCTCTATAGGGTATGGGATGGGGTCGTAGCCAGACACCACCACCAGACAGAGCTGTGTGGGATCAGAAGGAAGGTGTCTTTTTATAGAGTCATTAACACAGGTTTGCTTAGATACATTTATTTACACAAGAGGCGTAAATAAGGAGGCCCAGTGATGGGGCTAGGGTTTCATGGGGTTGGTCTCATACGGAGGTGCTTACGACACCTACCCTCACTGATCCCTGGGTCCGCAGGTCCCAAATAGACATGTTCATGTTGATCCTGCTACTAACACTGTTTGCCTTTCCGTTCTGGACGCACCGGTCAGGAGTAAAATAAACGTCAGCTTGTGATGAGGGATGGTCATGTGAGGTCTAAAAAAAATGTTTTTCAGTCTGGTCTAGTAGAATAGATTGACTTGGGCCAAGGAAATACTTTAATTATCTATTTAGATGGGCTTAATTTATCAATTTGAATCCCTTGTCAAATTTACTTTCTGGTTTGACTGGAATTTATATCGAATTTTGAGCCCCACTTCTGGGCTGAGAGGGGGGGACTTGTCTCATATCCTGTGATGGCTCAACTCCCTTGAAAAAGAATGAACTGAACTCTGTCCATCTCTCCTGCAGTTCTATTTCTCCATCACGGCTATGGCTGGTTTGAGCTTTATGAGCGTGGCTTTGGCCCCTCCGGCCCAGCTGCCTGATTTGTTTCCCCTCCTGGTGTCTGTGTTCTCCTACCTACACTTCCTGGGCCTCCTCCTCTACTTCAACATTGTCCAGATAGCCGAGCCACCACAATCTGTGAGGAAGAACCAGAAGAAAAGTAACTGAGTAATGATTAGGGAGGTAGAGACCAGATGATAACTGAGTAATTATAAGGGTGGAAAAAACAGAACTGGGTGGTCACCACCCAACAGAAAAACGAACTAAGCACAGTGCTTCAGTCAATTAGCAATAAGGCCCATGGACCAACTACCAGTCTAGGGCCAATCATTTAGAATCTTTATTCTCTAGAGAACCCTCCTGTCAACATGAATGGTTGCTGTTTTGTCAATGCCTAATTATGTACATCAAGCATGATTATTTTTTACTTTACTGTTTTTCAATATTTTCAAATGTATGTAACAGCATTACATTTATTTTGTACCAATAGACTATTTGTCTTAAAATAAAATCACCTGATATGAATTCTTGAATAACCCTTATTTTACAGCCATATTGCCAGCACAGACTCGATCTGTCAAAAGCAGTTTCAATAAAATCCTCGGTGTCCATCTTCTCCAAGCTAGCTCAATCACTGGTTGTAACAGTGTTGCGGTATGTTGTAGCCAGACAATAATGAGCCAAACCATGTCTTCCAACCATTTAATTTAGCTGAAAAATTCATTACAACACCTAGACAATTTTATTTTACCAGGTAAGTTGACTCAACACATTCTCATGTACAGCAACAACCTGGGGAATAGTTACAGGGGAGAGGAGGGGGGATGAATGAGCCAATTGGAAAACAAGGAGTCCACAAAGCTCAAAAGGGCTATGCATTTCAACACAAAAAAGTAGTGGCAGGTCAGACAGGCCCTCAAACAAGGATGATGGAAGATGACATATCTGAACATAATGTCATAAAGCTGAAATACCACAGGAAAAAAAACAGTACAAGCAATCTTTCCCCTCTCTGCCTGTGAGTTAATGACAGCCATTAAAAAAATCCATTACTACTATAAATGTTATCGGGTCACTGAGGGCCGCTGCTACACTGTATATCTGCAGCCGCTGGCCCTGCATCCTATAATACGAAGGGTGGGACAACCAGGGGCCTGTGGCTTTAAAATGACTACTGTGGATCGACTGGGAGGAAGGTAGTCTCTAGACAGATGGGTTGCTTGCAGCAATGTACCGATGCTCCAGTTTTAACATGTATGTGTCAGTTGGGACAGGGAGGACGAGTCACAGGTAACATCATTGCCGCACCTGCTTCATGCACCACAGTCAAATGAAGAGTGGAGCGCTGGGGGGGAGGGGGGGTGAGACCCAGGGAGAGTGGGACCCTCTAGGAGGAAAGGGTTAGTGTGGTAGAGGTCTAAGGTGATGGGGGTAGAAGGCAAGGTGGAGAAGGTGGGTTGAAGTAGCGGGAGAGGTGGCGGGTGTAAGACCGCCAAGGGTCCCCTCTTTTACCTCCAGAGGGCCCGTATGAAAACATTAGTTTTGTTTATGGATGTGCTCGCTTTGTCCTTCACACGGCCTCCAAGGCTGATAGAGTGAGAGTTACATGATCTACCTTGGGCAGAAATAGGAAATGTGTCTGTGCACACCAGCTGTTGCTTAGGTCTCAGGCTGTAAGAGGCCCTCTGCCTTCCCTGGCACAGCCAAATAAAGAGCCAAAGAATGAAGTGTGTGTGTGTGTGCACTAGCCTCTCAGAGCCTATATTCCAGTTTCCTTCACCTTTCAAGGTAGCTAGAGGACATGGTGGGGGTGGATTTCATATAGCATCAGGTCTAATGGGACGAGGGCGTTCGCTCACTGAAAGAACATTTTCTCAGCATTGTATAGCGGCAGTTATTGTAGAGTCAACATTTGTCAGCGGTGAGGGTTCGGCGTAAACCTGTCTGATGTCTAAGGCATTTTACTTTGACACATTCCCCCCAATGACTGACAGGCAGCCTCCGAGACATCACTCTGCCTCACAAATGACAGCTTAGATTCTATATTCATCACCCAGCCGTCTCCGAAGAGGAAACATGTACACCACCACGTGAGAGAAGGCAGAGCTGCTATTCCATTTGCCGTCGGTCTGTTGAGAGTTGAGTTGAGGGGCTCCCTAAGGAGAAACCTACAAGGGGGACGTCAAAGGGGAAACCATGAGTGCAACCCTGCTGTCTGTTACACAGTAATGCAATCTCACCAGACTCAATAGGTAGACATAATGACTCATGTAGCTCTACTAGGAGGAAACAAACAAGTAACGTGTGATGACAATTGAACAATGTGTTACAGTATAATGGATCTTTAAACCCGATTCATAAAGACAAAGCTATAGGCTCCATCTGAGTCGTTGTACCTTTATAAGGCCATTATGGATTTCAGGAAATCAGAGGAGCTGCCAGTCTGGACAACGCCTGTGGAGAAAATGAATAATTTAGAGAATACAGTATTAACTTCTCTCAGCACTGCCATTCACAAACAGATAAATCTGTAGGCTTAAGTGGTTTGATTTACAAGTGAAATACAGATGTTACTAAATACTTGCCTAATTGATTAAAAGTTAACAATATTACCAGAGGTGGAATTTTTGTAAATCATTTTTCACCAGAGGACAAAATCCAAACGACTGAAATCATATCTGAAAGAATGCGTAGTCTGAGGCTGCACCAGTGCAGCCCGGCTTCAGTTGTCACCAAAATAGTCTGTAATATAATTTATATCACTGCTCTTTAATTACAGCTGTGTGTTTAATCAAAAAGCATAAAACTCCTCCCAAGCAGGTGCCATGTGCCTGATGAGAGGATTGATGTGTTAGATCGTGGTGAGGCCTGGGCCTTAGCCCTGGGAAACCACCCCAGTGCTTTGATTACATTTAAGAAATCCTGTCTTTAATACACCCCATTACTGCTGGGCTGACATACAAATCTTCCCCAACATGGACCCATCTATGGCCTGATCAATTTTTATACTGCTGAGCAGTCCCCTTTCTCCCCATTTTTTCCCACCTCAAAATTCACATTATATAGGATTTTCTTATGGAAAAATGGCAATAAAAATCTGTTACTGCCCAGAAGATGTGCGCGTGTCAGTGGGTTGCCCATGACTAAATGCTTTTGAGAAAATAAAATGTAATTCTGTAGTAAGCAGATCTGTTTACATGTTATTTATTTTTATGCTTCTAAGAAAATATATTGTGAAGTGCAACATTGATTTAGATCATAACAAATGTCTCTGTACAGGTCAGAGGGAGAATTTACGAATCCTTTGCACAACTCCTTTAATTGAATTTTCCAAATCTCTCACCACACACAAATAATCAATACCTTCTGCTGAGGGAAACTTGCCTCAGAATTATTATGGCCTTCGCTTTACAATTCTGTAGTCATCAGCACATACAGGCAGGAGTCCTCCCTACTGGGGTATTTGTAATGCCTGGACAACCCTGTGGATTTATGTCTGCCTGAACCCTGATTGCTCACAAAAAGTGACTTCTCCAGAATGCTTACCGAAACTTTTGCTAAACTTAAATAATGTCCGTAAGTTCTGCGCAACACCACAGCAGGCACGTAGAAGAAAGAAGAGAAAGGGAGCGGGTTCAGAGGTTATAATGTCAAAGTTCAAATATTATTGTCAATTGACTCCACTGTCTTGGCAGTGTGTGGCCTGGCGCTGTACTGAGCTACGCTGTTTGAGGCGTTGCTTGGCCCCTGAGACAGCGTCAGTCTCAAAGCCCAGATCTAAGAGCTGGTGTTCTCAACACAGCGCAGGTAACAATGAGGTGAGTTTAGTCACATGCACAGGGTCGAGATGTAAATGCAGGGTACAGTGAAATTCTCAAGCTCCGAGCAGTGCAGGTCAAAAAGAAGTGAATGAAACAAGAATACAAATACAGTACCAGTCAAAAGTTTAGAAACCTTCTCATTCAAGGGTTTTTATTTTTTACATTGTAGAAAAATAGTGAAGACAAACTATGAAATAACACATATCATGGAATCATGTAGTAACCAAAAAAACAAATCAAAATACATTTTATATTCTTCAAAGTAGCTACCCTTTGCACACTCTTGGCATTCTCTCAACCAGCTTCACGAGGTAGTCACCTGGAATGCATTTCAATTAACACGTGTCTTGTTAAAAGTTCATTTGTGGAATTTCTTTCCTCAATGCGTTTGAGCCAATCAGTTGTGTTGTGACGAGGTAGGGGTGGTATACAGAAGATGGTCATTTACCAAATATGGCTAAGTCCAAATTATGGCAAGAACAGCTCAAATAAGCAAAGAGAAACGACAGTCCATTACTTTAAGACATGAACATTTCAATAACTTTTTGCAGCCGCAAAAACCATCAAGAGCTTTGATGAAACTTGCTCTCATGAGGACAGCCACAGGAAAGGAAGACCCAAAGTTACCTTTGTTGCAGGAGAACACATTCTTTCGAGTTACCAGCCTCAGAAATTGCAGCCCAAATAAATGCAAGTAACAGACAACTTCAACTGTTCAGAGGAGACTGCGTGAATCAGGCCTTCATGGTTGAATTGCTGCAAAGAAACCCCTACTAAAGGACACCAATAATAACAAGAGACTTGCTTGGGACAAGAAACACGAACAATGGACATTAGACCGGTGAAAATCTGTCCTTTGGTCTGATGAATCCAAATTTGCGATTTTTGGTTCCAACCACTGTCTTTGTAATATACAGAGTAGAACGGATGATCTCAGCATGTGTGGTTCCCACCATGAAGCATGGAGGAGGCGTGATGGTGCTTTGCTGGTGACACTGTTGGTGAGTTCTTTAGAATTCAAGGCACACTTAACCAGCATGGCTACCGCAGCATTGTGCAACGATATGCCATTCCATCTGGTTTGCGCTTAGTGGGACTATCATTTGTTTTTCAACAGGACAATGACCCAACACACCTTCAGGCGGTATAAAGGCTAGTTGACCAAGAAGGAGAGTGATGGAGTGCTGCATCAGATGACCTGGCCTCCACAATCACCCGACCCCAACTCAATTGAGATGGATTGGGAGGAGTTGGACCGCAGAGTGAAGGAAAAGCAGCCAACAAGTGCTCAGCATATGTGGGAACTCCTTCAAGACTGTTGGAAAAGCATTTCAGGTGAAGCTGGTTGAGAGAATGCCAAGAATGTGCAAAGCTGTCACTAAGGCTGATATTGGAAGAAAGTCAAATATATATATTTATATATTTTTTAAATTGATTTGTTTAATACTTTTTACTACATGATTCCATATGTGTTATTTCATACTTTTGATGTCTTCACTATTATTCAACAATGTAGAAAATAACACTGGGAGAGCCCTCGGGGATAGGCAGAATTTCTTCAGCCTCCTGAGGTTGAAGAATCGCTGTTCCTTCTTCACCATGGTGTCCATGTGGTTTGCCCATTTCAGCTCTTTGAAGATGTGTACACGGAGGAACTTTATGTTTTTGACCGTCTCCGCGGCGGCCCCGTTGATGAGGATTGGGTCGTGGCCAGCCTGGTTCCTCCTGAAGTCCTCAATCAGCTCCTTTGTTTTGCTGATGTTGAGGTTGTTTATCTGGTACTGCGCCGTCATAGTGCCTACCTCCTCTCTGTAGGTCGTCTTGTCGATGTTGGTAATCAGGCCTACTACGGTCATGTCGGCAGCGAACTTGATAATAGAGTTGGAACTGTGTGAGGCCAGGGAGTACAGAAGGGGCATTAGGACGCATCCTTGTGGGGCCCCCCGTGTTGAGTCATGCTCTAGTCACAAAGCAGAGGAGGACGCCTAGGGCTTTCCCTTTTACCAGGCGCTCTCTGGAACACTGGAGTGTCGACACTGAAAACAGGAAGCTTAGCTCACACAACTCAGCAGGCGTTTTCTACTTTTCCAGCCACAGAATATGACCCGTAGTTCTGTGAATTAGTTAACAGAGTGTCTTTGAACTGCATTGTTTTGACCCAAATTGAGCATTTTTCCCCTTAACTACAACTGTTTGTTTGTTTTACGGCAGCCTATCAGCTTTTCCTGGAGAGTGCAGGCAGAATAATCCAATCACCAAATCGGATTTGTATGACACTGCATTCATTGTGGACTAACTGACTACACAAAAAGCTGACAGTTAATTAGAAGAGAGAACTTATCAAATCTATCAATCAATCATTCTGGTGACCTCCTCCTGAAGGCCTGATATTAGGTCAGATTTACATTCTCATCTACTACCGTTGTAAAAGACTATATTTTACCCATCACCCCGTGAAACACAAACTTAGCCTAGCCTCGAGGATGCAGGCTTACATAAACAATCTGTCACGGCAGTTACCATATTCGACAGGACTGTTACACTTTAAAGCAATTGAGTGAGTGCACTCTTAAATCTAGCCTAATGGTCAGAACTGAAGTCAGAACTGCTAAATAAATAAAATGAACTATAAATGTAATGCAGGTTGAGAAGAACGCAGTCACCCTGACAAAGCAGTTACACTTTTCAGAGCATCTTACACCTTTCCATACATGAATGCAGGGCCTGAATGCCACAGCCAGCGAGTCTAAAACGTTTTACACTGGGAAGCAGAGCCATTCCTCCATGACACGATCACCATCATCGTCTGGATTTCACGCTCCCTCCACAGCACAGATATGGGCCAGCGCTCCGCTCGCCTTGTCCACTGTCTTGAATAAAAAGCTTGTTTACTTTAAAAATGTGTCTCAAGGCAACAGAGGAGCTATTATCTTCCCCTAGCTATCTAGTTTGACGATGCAAACTTAGTTGTTGTAAGGGGGTTTATGCACAACCGATAAATTTCATGCTCCACCATGTGATAGAAAATGTGACGTTCCTCTGGTGTGGGGCCACAAGGCAACACATATGTTACGCTTCTTCACTGTAACTAATTAAAACAATTTTCGACGACCTTATCAGAAAACAAGCCCGACTTCCCTGACAATCCCCCTATTCATTTCCCACAAATCACCATTATGTGATTGGATCACAAGTATAGCTTTGCTGGAGGCATAATGTGTGCCTGAAATAATCAAATGAATTCTCTGCCTGGGAAATTGTGTTTGTGTTGGGAAAACAAAATGTTGTTTTTCTCCAAAGATGATAGTTTTTCTATTGGAAAATGGAGACAGACAAACACATTGAATGAATAGTGGATAAATGGTGATAAATAGCCCCAGTAGTAGATCAGATCAAAGCCTAGTAGCCCCAAGCCTGTCCATGTGACTGCATTCAAACCCATCACACCCATGTCAACCAGCTCATATAAACAAAACATGTTGTTTTCTTACTATCCCTTCATTTAAAAAGGGTAAATCTGTGACTGCTACATCCATATACCCATTGATTGAATAACTTATAAATGCCTCGTGAGCTTAGTTCATATCCCACCAGAACTCAAAATACAAGCTTGTTTTACTCCTTCGTTTGTAAACAAAACATGCCTAAAAACATGGGTAATACTATCATTTTGATTTCATGGATGGTCAGTCCTTGCATCAATTGCTCTGTAAATTTCAGTGGTTACATTTCTCTAGCCCCATCCCTCAGCTATTTACCAAAACACTGGCTGGGTGATTGCTTTGTAGTTGTTTGAACTGTAGATATTCCCTTTAATGAATACTAGAGAAAAGTCACCATAATAATAACGTATGATAATCTAATTACAACCCAATTCAATGCAGGAAATATCTCATCTGAATGTATGGACAAGAAAACGCAACTATTAGTTTTATGGTGTTATAGGATTGGTCAAAAGGAGACGAGCCCACGCACTGATACACTTTTCATTTTAGATGCTGCTAATGCTTTGGCCCTATTGACCTTCCTCAGAGCACATGATATCATAAAAAAAGTTATTTAAAAGCTAAACTCAGCATAAAAAGAAACATCCTTTTCAGGACCCTGTCTTTCAAAGTTAATTAGTAAAAATCCAAATAACTTCACAGATCTTCATTGTAAAGGGTTTAAACACAGGTTCCCATGCTTGCTCAATGAACCATAAACAATTGATGAACATGCACCTGTGGAACGGTCGTTAAGACACTAACAGTTTACAGACGGTAGCCAATTAAGGTCACAGTTATGAAAACTTAGGACACTAGAGAGGCCTTTCTACTGAGACTGAAAAACACCAAAAGAAAGATACCCAGGGTCACTGCTCATCTGTGTGAACGTGCCTTAGGCATGCTGCAAGGAGGCATGAGGACGGCAGATGTGGCCAGGGCAATAAATTGCAATGTCCGTACTGTGAGACACCTAAGACAGCGCTACAGGGAGACAGGACGATCAGCTGTCCGTCCTCGCATCGGCAGACCACGTGTAACACCTGCACAGGATCAGTACATCACACCTGCAGGACAGGGACAGGATGGCAACAACAACTGCCTGAGTTACACCAGGAATGCACAATCCCTCCATCAGTGCTCAGACTGTCTGCAATAGGCTGAGAGAGGCTGGACTAAGGGCTTGTAGGCCTGTTGTAAGGCAGGTCTTCACCAGACATCACCGGCACCAACATCGCCTATGGACACAAACCCACTGTCGCTGGACCAGACAGGACTGGCAAAAAGTGCTCTTCACTGATGAGTTGCGGTTTTGTCTCACCAGGGGTGATGGTCGGATTCGCGTTTATCGTCGAAGGAATGAGCATTACGTCGAGGCCTGTACTCTGGAGCGGGAACGAGGTGGAGAGTCCATCATGGTCTGGGGCGGTGTGTCACAGCATCATTGGACTGAGCTTGTTGTCTTTGCAGGCAATCTCAACGCTGTGCGTTACAGGGAAGACATCCTCCTCCCTCATGTGGTACCCTTCCTGCAGGCTCATACTGAAAGGACTCTCCAGCATGACAATGCCACCAGCCATACTGCTCGTTCTGTGCGTGATTTCCTGCAAGACAGGAATGTCAGCGTTCTGCCATGGCCATCGAAGAGCCCAGATCTCAATCCCATTGAGCACGTCTGGGACCAGTTGGATTGGAGGTCTAGGGCCATTTCCCCCAGAAATGTCCGGGAACTTGCAGGTGCCTTGGTGGAAGAGTGGGGTAACATCTCACAGCAAGAACTGGCAAATCTGGTGAGGAGGAGGAGATGCACTACAGAACTTAATGCAGCTGGTGGCCACACTAGATACCGACTGTTACTTTTTATTTTGATCCCCTCTTTGTTCAGGGACACATTATTTAATTTCTGTTAGTCACCTGTCTGTGGAACTTGTTCAGTTTATTTCTCACTTGTTGAATCTTATTGTTTATACAAATATTTACACACGTTAAATTCGCTGATAATAAACACAGTTGACAGTGAGGACGTTTCTTTTTTTTCTTCTTCTGAGTTTACAAGTGTCTACCACACTTAGTAAATAATCTGAGATATGATTGTGTCACTAAAGTATTGTTTATCCTAAACACTTTAAAATGTTATTACATAATTAGAGTAGCACGTACCTTGCAAACGGCTCTGGCCAGCACCATTCACGCCAAGGCTGGACTCTGCTTTGGATGCTGAAAATATGTTCCAAATCTCATAACATTTTTGGACAACAAGCACACTGACAAATAGAAAGTAACAAACAAAATATCTGACAACAATTTATTTGCTCTAAGTAACCCCTGGCCCAACTAACTATTCATTAGTAACTAACTAAATCTAGTTTACAAACCAAACTAACATTTGTCACATATATTCTAGGGACTGTTGCTTTTTCAGTGTATTACTTAACTTAGTTCCACTATAGCAGGGGTTGGCAACAGGTGGCCAGCGGGCCAAAACCGGCCTGCAAGTGATTTTTGTTTGCCCCCCCCCCCCCCCCCCCCCCCCCAAAAGTTTTAGTAAAAATAATAAATTGGTAGAGATTTCAATTTTGGGGTAAAAAAAAAAAGACAGTAAAATCACCAGCTCAAAATGAGTTTAATTTAGTAAATCTGGGTGGGCATGGGCCCAACAAACTTGGGAGCTAGGCACACCCACTGGGGAGCAAAGCGCAGACAATCAGAATTAGTTTTCCCCCACAAAAGCGCTTTATTACAGAAATAATTACTCCCCAGTTTCATCAGCTGTTCGGGTGGCTGGTCTCAGACGATCCCGCAGGGAAGAAGCCAAATGTAGCGGTTCTGGGCGGGCATGGTCACACATGGTCTGCATTTGTGAGGCCAGTTGGACGTACTGATAAATTCTCTAAAACAACGTTGGAGGCGGCTTATGGTAGAGAAATTAACATTACATTCTGTGGAAACGGCTCTGGTATGCCAATTGCACGCTTCCTCAATACTTGATACAACTGTGGCATTGTGTTGTGACAAAACTGCACATTTTAGAGTTGCCTTTTATTGTCCCCAGCACAAGGTGGACCTGTGTAATGATGATGCTGTTTAATCAGCTTCTTGATATGCCACACCTGTCAGGTGGATGGATTATCTTGGCAAAGGATAAATGCTCACTAACAAGGATGTAAACAAATTTGTGCACAATGAGAAAAATTAGCACATTTGGAACATTTCTGGGATCTTTTATTTCAGCTCATGAAACCAACACTTTACACATTGCGTTTATATTTTTGTTCAGTATAATTATGTACACATTGCGTTTATATTTTTGTTCAGTATAATTATGTTCCGGCCCCCTGACCATCTGCTTCGACAAAAATCGTCTTGCTGCTTAATCTAATTGCCTACACCTGCACAATAGCTTATTGAATGGCCCTTGCCATCATACCATATACTGTATGGTTATACTAAGTGGTTAAAACCCCACTGACCAAGTTCTCTGTGCCTCCTCAGTTCGGTCTTCAGGTCAGCAGAGCCTCTAGAAAAGAAACTCTTCAGCTCACTGCTGCCCTCTGCAGCCTGATGCCAAAAACAATACATCACTTTTCTCAGATTGATATTTAAAGGGTGAGCAGCTCCTTAACATCAAATATAAACTGTCCCTACAGTGCATGCAATGACCTGAGAATGCCAGAGCAAAAATCAAGGTTAAGGCTATCATATACTGTAACTCAAACTGGAGCTTTGATGGAAGCACTAAATGTATTTTTTCATCGATAGGGAAATTTGACAAAACGTTTTTTACTCACCACTATTTTCTTCATCTCTTGCCTTGCCTTGATAAATGCTCCAACTGATGCTTCCAGTTTAGAGCTGATGGCATGTAGTCTGGTCCAAATGAATTAAAATGTCCAAATGAAGTGTTAAATACATTCAAATCATAGGTTAGAGATATAGGATTATACAACTGCTATAGTTAAAACTCTCATAATATCCCATAATGACAGCACGTCTAGTCTATCAAATACGTCATGACCATACTTGAATGGTAACATTTAAATAGATCCCTCTTAAATGACTGCACTATAAAATTCCAAACTAATGCTTGTCTTGATGGATAGAACAGACTCAGAATGGGTATGCTTTGGGGAAGGAAATTGCCCTCGTCTTAAAGTACTCTTATCCAACTATTTTTAGTGCTATGTAAATCACTGATAATTCGGCCAATGATGAATCCACTTTGTTGCATGTCTCCTGTCATTAAATTATGATTTGTCATAATGACCATCAGCTAAGTGTGGCAATTGAAATATATCCCCCTTCTTAATAAAAAGGAGACATCTTCAACAAACAGGATGTTATTATATACTGAACAAAAACACAACATGTAAAGTTTTGGTACCATGTTTCAGGAGCTGAAATAAAAGATCCCAGAAATTCTCCATACTAAAAAAATATATAAATGCTCCTCTCTTACGCGACAGCATGTTCCAGTTCCAGAAATGTGTCACGCTGCATGAGACAAACGGTGGTCACACCAGATACTGACTGGTTTTCTGATCCACGTCCCTCCCTTTAACTTCTTGGTGACAGGTATTGAGTAGCTTGGATGAATAAGGTGCCCAGAGTAAACTGCCTGATACTCTGTCCCAGATGCTCATAGATGCATATTATTAGTCCTTGGATCTATCCTTGGATAGAAAACACTCTGACGTTTTTAAAACTGTTTGAATGATGTCTGTGAGTATAACAGATCTCATATTGCAGGCGAAAATCTTAGAAAAATCCAACCAGGAAGTGGGAAATTTGAGGCTTGTAGTTTTTTGTAACTCAGTCCCTATTGTAGATACAGTGGGATATTGGTTATGTTGCTTATTGGTTATGTTGATTCTACTGTGAAGTGGGACCGAATGAGAGAGGAATGAGTCGGGTGTCTGGCAGATTGCCACAGGCTCTGAGGCGCGGTCACGAGAGAGTTAGCTCTCGTTCCATTGCTTTTCTACAGACATAGGAATTCTTCGGTTGGAACATTATTGAACATTTATGATAAAAACATCCTAAAGATTGAATCTATACTTAATTTGACAAGTTTCTTCAGGCTGTAACGGAGCATTTTGAACTTTTCATCCGACGTTCGGCTGGACCTGAACGAGCTTTTGGATTTATTTACCCAACGCCGTAACAAAAGAAGCTATTTGGACATAAATGGACATTATCAAACATTTATTGTGGAACTGCGATTCCTGGGAGTGCATTCTGATGAAGATCAAAGGTAAGTTAATATTTATAATGCTATTTCTGACTAATGTCGACCACCCAATATGGCGGATATCTTTTTTACTGGTTTGTTGTCTGAACGCTAGACTCAGATTATTGCATGTTTTTTTTTTTTTTTTTAAATATCTGACACAGCGGTTGCATTAAGGAGAAGTATATCTCTAATTCCACGTATAACCGTTGTATTTTCATCAACATTCATAATGGAGTATTTCTGTAAATAGATGTGGCTCTCTGCACAATCACCGCATGTTTTAAAACTACTGAACGTAAAGCGGCAATGTAAAATTAGATTTTTTTTATATAAATATGCACTTTATCGAACAAAACATACATGTATTGTGTAACATGAAGTCCTATGAGTGTCATGTGATGAAGATCATCAAAGGTTAGTGATTCATTTTACCTCTTTGTGCTTTTTGTGACTTCTCTTTGGCCGGAAAAATGGCCGTGTTTCTGTGAGTTGGTGGTGACCTAACATAATCGTTTGTGGTGCTTTCGCTGTGAAGCATTTTTTAAAATATTTTTTTTATCAGACACTGTGGCTGGATTAACTAGAATTTTATCTTTAAAATGGTGTAAAATACTTGTATGCTTGAGGAATTTTAATTATGAGATTTTTGTTGTTTTGAATTTGGCACCCTGCACTTTCACTGGCTGTTGGCGAGGTGGGACACTACCGTCCCACATATCCCAGAGAGGTTAAAAGGCATCTGTGACCAACAGATGCATATCTGTGTTCCCAGTATTGTGAAGCCATAGATTATGGCCTAATGATTTTATTTAAATTGACTGATTTCCTTATATGAACTGTAACTCAGTAAAATCTTTGAAATTGTTGCATGTTGCGTTTATATTTTTGTTCAGTATGTATATATATATAATATATATATATATATATATATATATATAGCTAGCTTAGCAGTATTGCTGTTGTGTACATGGAGACATTGTGATATTTACAGTACTCACATTTCCACTTCCGTCTTTGGCACCTGTGGTTTATCGGAATTAGCAGTTTTCCCACTGGCTTTGGCTTTACCTGTTGAAGTACAAAATGTCGCAATGGAAATTGCAAAAATATGCAAATTCATTAACATTTTATATAGATGTTGAACAAGCTATACATTTAAATACTATCAATTATTACCATTTATAAACTAGGTGAATCGAGCCCCGAATGCTGATTGGCTGACAGCTGTGGTATATCAGACCATATACCACAGGTATGACAACATTTATTTTTACTGCTCCAATTATGTTGGTAACCAGTTTATTATAGCAGTAAGTGCCCTCATTGCATCATGCCTAAGAACAGCCCTTAGCCATGGTATATTGGCCATATACCACCCCCAGTGCCTTATTGCTCCTGCATACTACCTCTTCTTTTACGTGTTACTCTTTTATTGTTGGTATTGCACAATGTACTGCATTGTTGAGGGAGCTAACAAGCATTTCACTGCAACCTTTATGCTGGCTGTAAACTGTGTATGTGACAAATATTTTTTGTTTTGGTTTGTTGATTTTCTGAGGTCATTTCTTTGTCATGATGTGGAACCTTACTGTACCAGCTTGGGGAGCTGCACTTGGAGTCATCTGGTAGGTACCAGTCAATGGGGAGTAGTTCCTGTTTGGTGCAGGTCTCTTGGCTGGTGTCTGCTTTGTGCATAGACATACAAATAATACATTTACCCATTACATTTTCTCCTGGTTATGCTTATTAGCACTAACGTTACGATGCAGAACAGAACTCACACACAAATTGCCAGTTCAATTCAGCAATACAGTAAATTAGGCTCAAATTCCTTATGACAATCACTGATGTATTCTACATTAACTCACGTTGTCATTGTCCTCCATTCGGAGTGTTCTTTTGACTCTGTGAAAGACAGTGAAGATAATTTAGAAATATGAAAGAAAGTGTGTATTAGAAACTATAGTACTGTTAGCTTAATTAGTACCCCCCCCCAGACTGGCTTGTTTAGACAACGTTAGCTACTGTAGCGAGCTTGCTAGTTTATCGAGAACAACTACTTCCAAATCAAACTTTAATTTGCACAGTTATTACATTGTATGATTAATAATGTTGATAAATGTGTAGTTATCTAACACAAAGGAATAGATAGTAAGATACTTACGGCATTTTGTTGTTGATAGTTGACAAACAACTTCTGAGAGGCCCAGTCCAATGGTAACAAATTTGGCGCGTACAGCGTTTGCAAGAGAATTTGAGTCCTCCGGAAACATGAGCAACACGAAATTCTTATCTGCCGGTCATAATTACATCTCTTATCTTTAATATCAAAGTATTCGCATATAGTATTGATTAAAAAAAATATGTATCATTAAATACACCTATTTTTAAATATATGTTTTAAATTATTGTTTTATTTAAATTATAAGTGAAAATATATGGGAACCTTTCACATTTCTTGTTCCTTCCGATGTCCTTTTCTCAGTGCGTCGCGAAATGTTTGTGTACATAGCAACTAAACTACCGTTATTTCTGGTCCAAACTGTTGGAAGCAGTCCTTTTTTCAACGAGGTAAACATCTGTACATATGAAGTGCGTTTTAGTTGTTGCGTTTTAGTTGTTGCTGGTCGACTTGAATTATTACGAACCACCATATTTGTTGAGAATCTGGATGCTGCTGTCAGTGCTGAGTTCTCTGTCTGGCTAAGTAAGCCGGTTAGCTAAAGTTCGATAGATAGATAGACAGATAGATATATAGATAGAAAACTAAACTGTGTGATTGACATATATTTCCGACAGAATGTCTCTACAGGCATCTTCTCAGTCTATCGGGATGCAGAAATGTACTGATGAGGAAACGTTCTACATGCACTGCAGAGCTGCCTACCTGACTGTATTTAGGTCTAGTCTGGCCAGTATCAGCTCCAAACATCAGCTATGCCGTGGTAAGTAAACGTTCTCATCATTAGTCATTCGTTTTAGAATCAGAGAGCAATCATTTGTGTAGCTGCTAGCGTGATACTGGCTGAAGTAGCAATTTTCACGTTCACATACAGTCAGTAGCTAAGTAAATGATGCATATCAGTGAATTCTTCCACCACCTCATAATACTGCCTGCTTAGAATGTGAATAGGCTACATCTAGTGGAAGTTACACTCCACTAAATGTTGTAGCTACTGAACAACAAGCCATCATTATTGCCAACTGTTATGAAAATATGTCAATTCATTATTTTTCTATTTATCTTAGTTCTCCAGCAGGCAGGCAGAAATCCATCCCAGGCAACTCTCAACAAACACTGGACCCCAAGTACCACTAAGCTGAACTTTGATGATTTCTGTGAGATAGTGAAGAATGAGAGGCCGACAGAGGTGCACGAGTTGATGAGAGCCTTCAGAAAGATGGACATTAATGGAGATGGCTATATCTCACACAATGAACTACACATAGTCCTCACTTCAGTAAGTACTGCCTCATTGAAGTCATTCTACATCATCCAGATATTTCTAGGTACAGTATAATACATTGAAATAAAAGTGTAATACATTGCAGATATGTACATGAATAGCTCCAACTTGTACACCTTTCAAACCAAGATGTTTTCCCGCCAACTTTAGCATCACGCCAACTTTTTTGCGGCTTTTCTTTATATCTGAAAGATGTTGCCGGTATCAAAGTCTAAACTTGTATTTCCACAAACTGACCTAGTCATGGTTGTGGTAAAGTTCTGCCTACGCCTTAGTGTGAAATGTATCTGTAATGCTGAGGCGGCATTGACACGCACTACGCTCTTAAGCTCTTGATGGTTGCTAGGCAGCGGCCATTACTACTATCCTCCTGGCAGTTCTAAACTTTGCAAGTGTAACAGTATTGCTTCCGTCCTTCTCCTCGCCCATACCTGGGCTCGAACCACATCAACAACTGCCTCCCACGAAGCATTGTTACCTATCGCTCCACAAAAGCCGAAGACCTTGCAAAGCAAGGGAAACAACTACTTCAGGGTCTCAGAGCAAGTGACTTCACCGATTGAAACGCCATTAGCACGTACCCCGCTAACTGGCTAGCCATTTCATACCGTTGACACGAGGCATCTCACCTCACCCATGCCTGCACTGTTTTCTTAACAACTTAACAACACAACTTGATGGATCCATAAAGAATTACTGTGGTAAAAAATATCACAGAATGATGAAAATATGGAAATAAAGTAGGCTGATGCAATTGAAGGCATCAAATTGTTGCTTATACTGAAACTCCCAAAGTCATCGAATTGTTCTAATACATTTGAAGCAACTCACTGGGCAGACAGTGGTTGGACCAACGTAGAATAGACATTGAATTGACATCTATGCCCAGTGAGAATAGCCTACCTGCGTGTGGTCAACTATTTCAGCACCTTTTTATGCTTCTTTGAGACAAGCCTGGTGACTCATCTTGATAAATCAATCAATGTCTGATTTTTGTTACATTTATTTTTCTTCTTCACAGAATCCCAGTTTGGATATTGGTTAGGCTACATTTAGGCAGTGGAAATGTTAAATAAGTTGAGGTGAGTGCTGCTCATGATCATCTTCTCTAGTTGGTTCATTCATTAGCACTGAACAGAACATTTTGCCAGCATGTTGTGTAGCTTAACAAGTGGATTATTTTGCTCTTCACTCGCCGCTAAGTAACCTAGGCCTACTCCTGGTCAAAAGCCTGGGACTTGTCTTAATCAGTCAATGTGATCTGAATCGTCGTTTGTATATTTGGTTAATTCTCTGGCTGGGCAAATCAGTGGAGGTGGTATAACTTGTCTATTTGTTTCCTCATCTATCACTGATCAGAAACATTTAGCATGCATTAATGTGGCCTAAATCAAGTGTAGACCTATTATTTTGCTTGATCGCGTATAGGCAACTTCAAATGCCTGCGGAGGTTGTGAAATATAAACACAACACTCGCGTGCTTTTGAAAACATATAGATTGCTATTATTTTATATGGGTATCATGATGAAGATACTCTCATTGTAAAGTCCTGCGACTGCTCCTAACAAAGCGCAGGAAGGTTAGGAAAGAACGTTAAACGTGGATAAAAAAAAAAATGGGCTTGCTTTTGGCTCTGTTTATATCACTTTCTCACTCAAAGCGGTTTCACACTTCGCCCTGATGCAAGTTGTGTGGGAAAAATATCACTTTCTCACTCAAAGCGGTTTCACACTTCGCCCTGATGCAAGTTGTGTGGGAAGAATATTTGGTGTATTTTATTCTGTTAATCTACTCTAAAATATATATGTTGAATGTGAACATCGTGCCTTGTCTGTGAACATAATAACTCATGATTTCATGTGGATGGCCATATAGCCTATAGGCTGCACAGACCAGCAACATCATTCAACTCAAAATATGCTGTTCTATTCTTTTTAAAATATATTGTATTAGTCTTAAAATGTTTCTTAGGACCGAAAACAAATTAATAATGGATTTCTTTGTGATGGTGTATATTCAATGGATTTATTAAAATCGACGTCCACCCACATGGGCTCACGACTACTCCCACTCCTACAGTTGCCGGCATGTGCACGGGAGATAGAAAAGGCTTGTCCCAAAAATAATGTGGTAAAAATGAATGAATTGGGTTCTAAGAAACAGGTAAAAAACAAGTCTGTCTGTAAAGGGTGTTAGGTCATCACAAGTTACTTACTTACACTGAGATCAAAGGCCCAATTGAGCCAATGGTATGTTGCTCAAAATTCATTATTAACTTTCTTGTTCTTCTAGAGAGGTGAAAAGATGGCTGCCAAGGAGGTGGATGCCATTTTTTCATTAGCTGATACCAACAAAGATGGCAAATTGGACTATGCCGAGGTGAGATTGGGATGAGAGTTTGCTATTTTTACCATACTTTTTCCTTGCCCTTTACTGTAGGCCTACATGTATTACTCTAATTGTACTCTTTAGCGTGCACTTTCATGTATTATACAGCCTTAACATAACAGCACTATATCATTGCCTGCTTTTGTCCCAGTTCTGCAGACTGTTGGAGTCCACGGCAGAGCAGTGTCAGATTGCAGCTCTGGAGAGACTGGAGGCTGATGCCAAGCTGAAGAGGCAGAACTTTGGCAACGAGTTAGACAGCCCTCCAAAGAGCTTAGCGTCCACCGCTGTGACTGTCCCCCAGCCATCTCACAAAACCGAGCCGGGCATCACACCGAAGAAAGGTACTACAGATCTCTGGTAGAGGAGTGCTAGCCTAGAACAGTACTATGCATGTTTACACACACACACACACACACACACACACACACACACACACACACACACACAGAGCCTATAAGTGCTCTCTTCTGGAGTAGTGTTAAGGAATAAGTAATAGGTCTGTTATTGATTGATTTTCCTCCCCTGATGACAAATCACCTCATTAAGACACTCCATGGATCATCATCTCCACACCATTACACCAGTTTGTTTGTAGGGAGGGGATTCTAAAGCATTGTGATTTAGGTAATCATATCTTCCATTATGAGGTAGGTTAACAGAGGGAGGGTTGGGAGGGGGGTGTGTGTGTAACGTCCCCCACTGAGAGACCCAGGGTAGACCTGGGTTCATATACTATTTGAAATCATTTCAAATACTTTAACTGGATGTGATTGAGTTTGCCTGGCATAATGGAACCAATAGAGACATTGCAAAACTGCAGACCCTGCCCATCTGGCGCTCCAGTCAGGCGTACGCAAACGCTAAAAGTATTTGAAAGATTTCAAATAGTATTTGAACCCAGGTCTGAGCTAGGGCCAGGCAGGGCGGGCCAGGGATGGGAAGATGGAGTGGGTTGCTTTAAGTGGTCAGTCTGTGTTCATGTTATTGATTGGGGAGATCCCTCAACTGCTCTCTGAGACCATGAGGGATTAAACAGTCATCTAGGGGAAGGCCTCTCTAACCAGAGCTGCAAAAATAAATGAGTTGTGAGATACTGGCTGGATTATCCATCTATTGATTTATCTGTCCTTTAAGTGTTAACACGCTTCTGACACAGTCTGCATGTGACCAAGGCCATGCGAGGCTTTTCTTGTGCTTCAAATGTTTTGACTGGTTATTTGGAGTTGATTTTTCACTGGTGTTGTTAGACTAGCTTCTTCTGACTAGAAGTCTTGTTTTACCCCCAGATAAAACAGCTTGGTTAAATTTCAATTTCAACAATACATCATTGTCTCTGTTTCCATAAACAGTTGTGATTGGGTCCTTTAAAATAGATCCCTGTGATTAATGCACATTAGATCTTTGACAAATACCTTAATAGTGGAGCCATTCATTTAACTGGTATGTTAAGACGGTATAGCGGATCACATTACTCTGCATCTCTTCGATGGTCTGAGAAACAATCAAGCCCTAGATTATTGAATTTATATTTCCTGTTTTTAATTAGCAATGGAGGGAAAGTTGTACAAGATAATGGATTGGAAGGACTGTGATTGCACAATTTGTAATTTAGAATGCCTCCACAAATGAATTAACTAACGTGTTTGAACTTGAGATCACGTCTCACATTCTAATGATGGTGCTTGAGTAGCTCATATTTTTCAGTTGTCCTTGGCCCAAGGCTGGGTTTCTGGTGGGTTTCTTCTAGCTGGGTTTATCTGTTTAAGTTACAGATGTGTTTCTCCTGTGTGTGTCTGTATGTCTCTCAGACAGCAGATCGTCGTCCCGGCCCTCCTCAGCTCGCAGTAGACGGTCGTCACTGTCTAACGCCATCACCATGGCAGCCAGCAACACTAAGAGCGTCAAGCTGGCAGAGCCCACATCTATACAGGTACTACAGCACTGGAACAGTCTGGACTCACATGCACATCAATCACACACTGGGTTATGGTTAACCTGTCTGTTTTCTCTGACAGAAATAATGTGGCTTAATAATTAATTGTCCGAGAGACGGTTGGGACGATGTATATACATACTACCGTTCAAAAGTTTGGGGTCACTTAGAAATGTCTGTGTTTTTGAAAGAAAAGCACCTTTTCTGTCCATTAAAATAACATCAAATTGAGTGGTTAGAGCGTTGGACTAGTAACCGGAAGGTTGCAAGTTCAAACCCCCGAGCTGACAAGGTACAAATCTGTCGTTCTGCCCCTGCAGTTAACCCACTGTTCCTAGGCCGTCATTGAAAATAAGAATTTGTTCTTAACTGACTTGCCTGGTTAAATTAATGTAAAATAAAATAAAAAAATTGTTAATGTTGTAAATGACTATTGAAGCTGGAAACGGCAGATTTTTAATGGAATATCTACAAAGGTGTAGAGAGGCGCATTATCAATTTGATGTTATTTTCATGGACAAATAATGTGCTTTTCTTTCAAAAACAAGGACATTTCTAAGTGACCCCAAACTTTTGAACGGTAGTGTAACTGCAGTTAGACCAAGATCGGGGTCTTTTGTCTTTGAGTTCTCCTCCTGAGTTCCTCATTGTGCACCCATTAGGCCTACCCACTAATATCGGAGCAGAGCAAGGATCCACCTTAGGTCCCTTCAGTAACAGCCCTGAAGTCCATTGCTCTGCTCTGGTGTTAGTCCACTAGTAGATATCAGGGCCTAGAGCCAGGCAGCATTGTTGTTGCTGTTTTGTTGTCGTTGTGTGATGCCTTTTGGTGGCAAATTTACTCTGGGTCAGTCGATAAGTATAGAGTGTTGGTATTGATCCCATTCTCTTTGTTTGCACTCTTTTTGACTTCACCGTGGCTCGTTTTCTTTACTGCAACAAAACAAAAGAGAGAAAAACAATAGCTGTGCTCCCTGAACCTTCCTGGTCAGAGGAGTGTAATTGGAAAGTGCCAGATGGAGGAGAAGGTTAAACAATGTGTGTCTGGAGATTACCTGCTGGAAGGTCCTCATTGTACAGTATGTTGCTCCAGGCCTGTTCTGGGTTGATCGTTGGGAATGGGTAAGGCTGTCTAGAGCCATGTCTTAGGGCAAGGTAAGAATGTGTTTTAAAGGGAGGCAAGAAACCTTGTGGCCCTCAGAGGCCATGTAAATTAGGGCTGGGGCCAGAGTAGAGTGACTGAGTGACATTGGGCTGAAGCTGAACTCTCTCTGTGGGGGGAATTATTTCAGACCCCTTAAAGTAGTGGATGTGACATGCGCCCGGGCATGTGACCTGATTTGATATTGGGACTTCTATGGTTTGATCCGCTGTATGTTTTACAACCTAACATAAATACTTTGAGGAAATAGCTTTGGTTTTAAGAGCTGACTTTTCTGTCCAGACACAGTTTGTTTGTTTCTTTAACTTGGTGATTGACAGGTCACCTAAAAAGATGCCATTCCAGACTGTAAGGACCACCAGCAGTTGTGTTTCATTGAATGTGTCTTCTATGGGTTAGGAATGAGAGAGCTTTTATGCTGTACATATATGCATCTGGGATGGATGTTTGTGCTCTCTTTCAAATTATACAATTTCCCAAATATTAGGCCAACAATGTTGTGTGTTTAAATGTACTTGTCAAATAAGGTGATTCTGATCACAGTTGTAATAGAGATGTAAAAAGCAGGTGGGAACAAAAAATGGAATTCATAAACATTGTTCAATAATCACGTTATGTTTTGGGAGGACAACTATTTAAACTATTTTGTTGAAAAAATATATATATCAAAGCAATGCAATTTTCCAATAATCTGGCCCATTAGATGAGGCCTTTGTTTTCAAGCTGTTGTCTCCATGCTGCCATCTGGTGGTTGTATTTAGTGGTCTACTTGTTTGTGTTGGGTACTGAACCAAGGTGCGGAAGCAGAACATTATGAATATGCTCTCTGAATTAGCATACTTAATGTGGAGCCATCATGCCCATTTATATCTGTCTGTTTAATGGATTTCCAAGTGAGTTATCATTTATATTTGTGACAAATTCAACATGATGCATCCCTTTAATATTTACTTCTCAGGGTATCGGTTTCCTCTTGTTTTGAAACCACCTGCACTAATGCATTGTTCAAGGATTGTAGGCCATTCTGTGAGCTTTTCATACATTATGTCAGTTAAAAGGCCCACTGGGATATTAAAGCAGTTTTTGATAATAAAAAAACATCTCCCCTTTGCCAGGACTGGCATCACACCTGTATGAAGGGCAGTTTCTTCCTTGAGGAGGATGGAGGCATCACGTCCCTGCAATACCGTCTCACCGTCCCCCAGACAGCCACCGTCTACCTCACCATCAGACCTCTCAACCTTAGCCAGAGACTTGGTAAGTCTACCTCACCATCAGACCTCTCAACCTTAGCCAGAGACTTGGTAAGTCTACCTCACCATTAGACCTCTCAACCTTAGCCAGAGACTTGGTAAGTCTACCTCACCATCAGACCTCTCAACCTTAGCCAGAGACTTGGTAAGTCTACCTCACCATTAGACCTCTCAACCTTAGCCAGAGACTTGGTAAGTCTACCTCACCATCAGACCTCTCAACCTTAGCCAGAGACTTGGTAAGTCTACCTCACCATTAGACCTCTCAACCTTAGCCAGAGACTTGGTAAGTCTACCTCACCATCAGACCTCTCAACCTTAGCCAGAGACTTGGTAAGTCTACCTCACCATTAGACCTCTCAACCTTAGCCAGAGACTTGGTAAGTCTACCTCACCATCAGACTCTCAACCTTAGCCAGAGACTTGGTAGGTCTACCTCACCATCAGACTCTCAACCTTAGCCAGAGACTTGGTAAGTCTACCTCACCATCAGACCTCTCAACCTTAGCCAGAGACTTGGTAAGTCTACCTCACCATCAGACTCTCAACCTTAGCCAGAGACTTGGTAGGTCTACCTCACCATCAGACTCTCAACCTTAGCCAGAGACTTGGTAAGTCTACCTCACCCTCAGACTCTCAACCTTAGCCAGAGACTTGGTAAGTCTACCTCACCATCAGACTCTCAACCTTAGCCAGAGACTTGGTAAGTCTACCTCACCCTCACTCTCAACCTTAGCCAGAGACTTGGTAAGTCTACCTCACCCTCAGACTCTCAACCTTAGCCAGAGACTTGGTAAGTCTACCTCACCATCAGACTCTCAACCTTAGCCAGAGACTTGGTAAGTCTACCTCACCATCAGACTCTCAACCTTAGCCAGAGACTTGGTAAGTCTACCTCACCATCAGACTCTCAACCTTAGCCAGAGACTTGGTAAGTCTACCTCACCATCAGACCTCTCAACCTTAGCCAGAGACTTGGTAAGTCTACCTCACCATCAGACCTCTCAACCTTAGCCAGAGACTTGGTAAGTCTACCTCACCATCAGCACGGTTGGGTAGGTTACTTTCTAAATGTAATCTGTTAGTTACTTATTACCTGTCCAAAATTGTAATCAGTGACATCACTTTTTGACACTTGAACTCAGTAATGTAATCTGATTACTGTCAGTTACTTTTATATTACTTTCACCTTAATAGGCATTAGAAGAAGAAGAAAAATGTGCCTCTCTTGATGATTTTGTTGTCATGGAGGACTGATTTCGGCTCATTGCTTCGAGTTGAAAAATAATTGCTGCTCTCATGGAATGGCATTCTTTGAGCACTACTGAAAAGTGCTATTTACATGTGAAAGGAATACCATATGCTGCATTTGATATTGGCCTATTGTTTACCTTTTTGTTGGTGACACTTTGATATCTTGATAATATGCAGTTGTTTAAGTGTTACAAAAGTGTGTGAGTTTGAGAATGTGTCCATTAGGCTTATGGACTTATGGACATGGAGGAGTTTAGAACAGAGACAGAGAGACACTCCCTCAAACTTTTATTCCATAGGCTAGGATCCACGTGGACCGCTGGGATCCGCGCAACTATGCTGCCGTTGCAAGAGCTTATTTTTCACTGGCTGTCCACTGGTCGCAAAAAACAAGGATTTATAGGCAGCTTAAACTTCCTCAATTCAACCATTATTGGGTTAAAATACACATACAACCACAATCTGTAAGGCCCAAATAGCTAAATGAGCGAGCAACAGTTTGATTCACAGGTTTTATTTATTTTTTATTTCACCTTTATTTAACAAGGCAAGTCAGTTAAGAACAAATTCTTATTTTCAATGACGGTCTACACCAGCCAAACCCTAACCTGGACAACGCTGGGCCAATTGTGCGCCACCATATGGGACTCCCAATCACGGCTGGTTGTGATACAGCCTGGAATCGAACCAGGGTCTGTAGTGACGCCTCTAGCACTGAGATGCAGTGCCTTAGACCGATGCGCCACTCGGGAGTACCACATCATTGCGCATCATTGCGATATCCAGATCGCCTGTCAGCTACACCACTGCGGTCGTCCATGCCTCCAAGCGTTTATTCAAATTGGATGTATGATCTTTGGATGCCGCCAGCAGTTGCACCATTGGAAGACATAGCTTGGACTGTAGCCTGCAAAAGCCTTAATCCAGCTCTTTTCCCGTGATCTATCAAACGCATTCTGTGTGTCATCATAGTGGTCTGTGACTTGTGGTCAGACTCGCTTCGGCAGAACAAACTTAAACTTGAGCCTTTTTTCAATGCTGATTTGAATGTCATTGAGAATAGAAAGGTGTCATAAATATTTTTTTTCGCAAACATCCTTTCTGAATTTAAAAGTAATCCTAGATATTTTAGCTGGTAACGGATTACAGTTAGTTTTATTGTAATCCGTTACTCCCCAACCCTGACCATCAGACCCCCCCAATGTTTTGATATTTGCAATTGAGGACTGGAATGTAACCTTTTTGGAATGAAACCTTTTTGGAATGTAACCTTTTTGGAATGTAACCTTTTTGGAATGAAACCTTTTTGGAATGTAACCTTTTTGGAATGTAACCTTTTTGGAATGTAACCTTTTTGGAATGTAACCTTTTTGGAATGAAACCTTTTTGGAATGAAACCTTTTTGGAATGTAACCTTTTTGGAATGTAACCTTTTTGGAATGTAACCTTTTTGGAATGTAACCTTTTTGGAATGTAACCTTTTTGGAATGTAACCTTTTTGTCCTGTTTCTTAGAAAAGCCCTCATCCTGGATGTCGGTGGACACAGCTGTCTTTGTGGTGTCAGGAAAAGACGCTAAAGAGGACTCTACTTTGGTGTGTTTCACAGAGTCAAGAGACAAAGAGGTCAGTCCTTAATTATTGTAAATGTCATGCATGATGACCATTTTCAAATGAAACAACCTCCAATTTAGAGAGCGAGAGAGTATATTTGTAGTAGAGGTCTTCATGGGTCCGGGTGGACTCGATTGGATTCGGGTCTGAAACTCTAACTTGTTCCTCTGGTCCGGGACGTGTCCTGTTTGATTATCGACCACGGTTCTGCATAGCATATTTATTTGACTCTAACAAGGTGAATTTATTGACTTCTAGAAGCCTAGCCAGCTTGACTGATGAACATACTTTTTTTTGTCACTCCGGTCCAATCGAGTCTGGTCGAGACCCAGATCCGTTAGGGTCTAATTGTCCTCCGGCCTGTCCGGGTGCAACTTTTTGGACCTGTGAAAACCTCTAATTTAAATTATAAACTGGTTGGTTCGAGCCCAGAATGCTGATTGGCTGACAGCCATGGTATATCAGACTGTATACCACGGTTATGACAAAACATTTATTTTTTCTGCTCTAATTACATTGGTAACCAGTTTATAATAGCAATAAGGCACCTCAGAGGTTTGTGGTATATGGTTTATATACCACGGCTAAAGGCTGTGTCCAGGCACAGCCCTTAGTGATGCGTCGTGCCTAAAAACAGCCCTTAGCCGTGGTATATTGGCCATATATCACACCCCCTCATGCCTATTGCTTAAGTGTAGTATGAGAATAGCCTTTCAAACTGTCTCTTTCAAATGTTTACTGACCTCTAGTGGCCAGCTGTGATACCGTTCATCTCCAGTGATTGTGTACAAAACTTACATTGTTCCTGAAAACAGAAGTGTTGCTGGAAGGGGGAGCTGAGTGCTGGTACCTACTGCCTCCTTCCATTCACCACGAGCTGTAGGCTGAGGAAGAGGACCAGGAAGAGTGTGTCTAAACCTGTCACGCTGGTCAACAGGACTGACACGGGGGAGCTGGACCTCACTAGGGACTTCAGGTGAGTTATACACCCCTAACTGTTACACACCTGCTAGAAATGATGAGGAGTAATATTATACAGTATTAACACCAGTATCACTATATTTATTCCATTGCATAATGAAAACACTCGAAGCAGACCAAACTCTTTGGTCCTTTAAAAACTTGCTGTATGTAAAGTATTGTGTGCTATAGGTTAGAAAATAAATCGATGTGACTCTGGATGACAACATAATGATGTTTGTTTCCAACATTAGGGCTGTTTTAAATCCGCTTCATGTTTTGTTTCCTTCCTTACTGGTATCGTCCTGGTCCTAGTAGTTGCCCTGTGAACCTTAAATTCATTATCAGAGGCAAAATATTTGTATTATTGTGAAAGGTGCCGGATGTTGTGTATTAATGTCCACAGTACATTTCAAATGTGCCGCTCTATATCTGTGAAGAGGATTCAGACAGGAGCTGACCTGGACAATGCTTCCTTCCTACCACAGGGGGGCGCTGTCTGACATCTTTGAGGTGATAGACCTGGATGGGAACGGCCTCCTCAGTCTGGAGGAGTACAACTTCTTTGAGCTCAGGACCAGTGGAGAGAACTGTGATGAGGAAGCATGGGCTGTCTGCAAAGGTGAAATATACCTGATCTATACAAATGGATAATATAGTAGACTGCTATCATATGCCACCAGGTCATGTGTTGTTCCAGCTTCGTGCTGATCGTGTTTTCTTTAATCAATGCTTTGGCTAGAGTCAAACCAGGCTGTTTTGAAAATGAAATTATTATTGTTTAGATTGAGTCTGATGGCAGTTTGACTCGGGCTTAAAGAACACACTACCTGTCCGGTGTATTAGTTGAATTTGGTTCAATTGATTCTTTAAGTGGTTCATGACTCCTCTATATGACTCCCTCCCAGAGAACTTTGACACCCGGAAGAACCAGCTCAGTCGTCAGGGCTTCATGGAGCTCAACCTGATGGAGGCCAGCGAGAGGGGGGGAGACCCCACAGACCTCTGGGTAACGCTGGAGGCCATGGGCTACAACCGCAATCTGGAGATGGTGGAGGTGGGTCCTAGTGCTAGACACACACACACACACACATACTGTTCCTTTGTGTGTATTAGCTGTTGGTAGTAGCAGCACACATAGCAGTAGCACTCAGCAGTACCATAGCACATCAAATATCAGACCAATACATACCTCCATTGAATCATCACAAATTGACTAACAATATTGTCTAACAAGTGCGGTATAAATAAATCCATCCTTCTCATCCTCCCCTAGGCATGTCCGTTCCTGATAGATGTTTACTGTGAGGAGGGTCAGTGTACTCTGCAGCCGGTCAGTCTGGAGTCAGGCCACAGGATCCTGAACACAGCCCTGCAGAGGTCCATCACGGCCAGGTCAGAGGTCAAAACCCTCAGGGGTCAGGAGAACGTCCTGGTCTACACCTACCGAGGAGAACACAGGATCTCCACCGTCATCGCCAACAAGGTGAAGGACTAGAATAAATACTATTGGATTTTTTTGCATTGTGTTTTCAGAGGTTTTATTGAACCAACTAGATGATCAGCCACTAGAGGGGATGTTCTGTATTTACTCTGATGATTGTGGGGCTCTATGGGGTGGCAGGTTGACTAGTGGTTAGAGTGTTGGGCCAGTAACCGAAAGGTTGCAAGATCGAATCCCCAAGCTGACAAGGTAAAAATCTGTTGTTCTGCCCCTGAACAAGGCAGTTAACCCACTGTTCCTAGGCCGTCATTAAAAATAAGAATTTGTTCTTAACTGACTTGCCTAGTTAAATAAAGGTAAAATAAATTGTGATTCCTTCATATTTTTGATACACACTAGCCTGTTGAAGAAAAAAACATGGAGGTATCTTCATTTATCTGATCCGCTTTCAACCAAGTCTGTTTTTACATATTTCTGTATGTAAATTAGACCTGTAGGGAATTCTTTACAAGCCTACCACACCGGCAAGGCTTGCGAACTATTACGGACTACTAAGGGAAACCAGGCCGCGAGCTGCTCAGTGACGTGAGCCAACCAGACACGCTAAATGCCTTTTATGCACTATATCTCTTGACACAATGATGAAAATAATCATGGCCTCTAAACCTTCAAGCTGCATACTGGACCCTATTCCAGCTAAACTACTGAAAGGGCTGCTTCCTGTGCTTGGCCCTCCTATGTTGAACATAATAAACGGCTCTCTATCCACCAGATGTGTACCAAACTCACTAAAAGTGGCAGTAATAAAGCCTCTCTTGAAAAAGCCAAACCTTGACCCAGAAAATAAAAAAAACTATCGGCCTATATCGAATCTTCCATTCCTCTCAAAAATTTTAGAAAAAGCTGTCGCGCAGCAACTCACTGCCTCCCTGAAGACAAACAATGTATACGAAATGCTTCAGTCTGGGTTTAGACCCCATCATAGCACTGAGACTGCACTTGTGAAGGTGGTAAATTACCTTTTAATAGCATCAGACCGAGGCTCTGCATCTGTCCTCGTGCTCCTAGACCTTAGTGCTGCTTTTGATACCATCGATCACCACATTCTTTTGGAGAGATTGGAAACCCAAATTGGTCTACACGGACAAGTTCTGGCCTGGTTTAGATCTTATCTGTCGGAAAGATATCAGTTTGTCTCTGTGAATGGTTTGTCCTCTGACAAATCAACTGTAAATTTAGGTGTTCCTCAAGGTTCCGTTTTAGGACCACTATTGTTTTCACTATATATTTTACCTCTTGGGGATGTCATTCGAAAACATAATGTTAACTTTCACTGCTATGCGGATGACACACAGCTGTACATTTCAATGAAACATGGTGAAGCCCCAAAATTGCCCTCACTAGAAGCCTGTGTTTCAGACATAAGGAAGTGGATGGCTGGAAACTTTCTACTTTTAAACTCGGACAAAACAGAGATGCTTGTTCTAGGTCCCAAGAAACAAAGAGATCTTTTGTTGAATCTGACACTTAATCTTGATGGTTGTACAGTCATCTCAAATAAAACTGAAGGACCTCGGTGTTACTCTGGACCCTGATCTCTCTTTTGACGAACATATCAAGACTGTTTCAAGGACAGATTTTTTCCATCTACGCAACATTGCAAAAATCAGAAACTTTCTGTCCAAAAATGATGCAGAAAAATTAATCCATGCTTTTGTTACTTCTAGGTTAGACTACTGCAATGATCTACTTTCCGGCTACCCGGATAACGCACTAAATAAACTTCAGTTAGTGCTAAATGCGGCTGCTAGAATCCTGACTAGAACCAAAAAAATTGATCATATTACTCCAGTGCTAGCCTCCCTACACTGGCTTCCTGTTAAGGCAAGGGCTAATTTCAGGCCTCCTAATTGTCCCTAGAATTTCTAAGCAAACAGCTGGAGGCAAGGCTTTCTCATATAGAGCTCAATTTTTATGGAATGGTCTGCCTACCCATGTGAGAGACGCAGACTCGGTCTCAACCTTTAAGTCTTTACTGAAGACTCATCTCTTCAGTGGGTCATATGATTGAGTGTAGTCTGGCCCAGGAGTGTGAAGGTGAACGGAAAGGCTCTGGAGCAACGAACCACCCTTGCTGTCTCTGCCTGGCCGGTTCCCTTCTTTCCACTGGGATTCTCTGCCTCTAACCCTATTACAGGGGCTGAGTCACTGGCTTACTGGTGCTCTTTCATGACGTCCCTAGGAGGGGTGAGTCACTTGAGTGGGTTGAGTCACTGACGTGATCTTCCTGTCTGGGTTGGCACCCCCCCTTGGGTTGTGCTGTGGCGGAGATCTTTGTGGGCTATACTCGGCCTTGTCTCAGGATGGTAAGTTGATGGTTGAAGATATCCCTCTAGTGGTGTGGGGGCTGTGCTTTGGCAAAGGGGGTGGGGTTATATCCTTCCTGTTGGACCCTGTACGGGGGTATCATCGAATGGGGCCACAGTGTCTCCTTACCACTTCTGTCTCAGCCTCCAGTATTTATGCTGCAGTAGTTTATGTGTCAGGGGGCTAGGGTCAGTTTGTTATATCTGGACTACTTCTCCTGTCTTATCCGGTGTCCTGTGTGAATTTAAGTATGCTCTCTCTAATTCTCTCTTTCTCTCGGAGGACCTGAGCCCTAGGACCATGCCTCAGGACTACCTGGCATGATGACTCCTTGCTTACCCCAGTCCACCTGGCCGTGCTGCTGCTCCAGTTTCAACTGTTCTGCATGCGGCTATGGAATCCTGACTTGTTCACCGGACGTACTACCTGTCCCAGACCTGCTGTTTTCAACTCTCTAGAGACAGCAGGAGAGAGAGAGATACTCTTAATGATCGGCTATGAAAAGCCAACTGACATTTACTCCTGAGATGTTGACTTGCTGCACCCTCGACAACTACTGTGATTATTATTATTTGACCATGCTGGTCATTTATGCACATTTGAACATCTTGGCCATGTTCTGTTATAATCTCCACCCGGCACAGCCAGAAGAGGACTGGCCACCCCTCATAGCCTGGTTCCTCTCTAGGTTTCTTCCTAGGTTTTGGCCTTTCTAGGGAGTTTTTCCTAGCCACCGTGCTTCTACACCTGCATTGCTTGCTGTTTGGGGTTTTAGGCTGGGTTTCTGTACAGCACTTTGAGATATCAGCTGATGTACGAAGGGCTATATAAATACATTTGATTTGATTTATGCTTGCTTCGAGGCAAGCATCACTGAAGCATGCATGAGAGCACCAGCTGTTCCGGACGACTGTGTTATCACGCTCTCCATAGCCGATGTGAGGAAGACCTTTAAACAGGTCGATATTCACAAGGCCACGGGGCCAGACGGATTACCAGGACGTGTCCTCAGAGCATGCGCGGACCAACTAGCAAGTGTCTTCACTGACATTTTCAACCTGTCCCTGACCGAGTCTGTAATACCTAGATGTTTCAAGCAGACCACCATAGTCCCTGTGCCCAAGAAAGTGAAGGTAACCTGCCTAAATGTCTACCGCCCCGTAGCACTCACGTCGTTAGCCATGAAGTCCTTTGAAAGACTGGTCATTGCTCACATCAACATCATCATCCCGGAAATCCAAGGCCCACTCCAATTTGCATACCGCCACAACAGTTCCACAGATGACGCAATCTCAATCGCACTCCACACTGCACTTTCCCACCTGGACAAATGGAACACCTATGTGAGAATGTTGTTCATTGACTACAGCTCAGCGTTCAACACCATAGTGCCCACAAAGCTCATCACTAAGCTAAGGACCCTGGGACTAAACACCTCCCTCTGCAACTGGATCCTGGACTTCCTGACGGGCCGTTTCCAGGCGGTAAGGGTAGGCAACAACACATCTGCCACGCTAATCTTCAACACGGGGGCCCCTCAGGGGTGTGTGCTTAGTCACCTCCTGTACTCCCTGTTCAAGCACAACTCCTACACCATTAAGTTTACTGACGACACAATGGTGGTAGGCCTGATCACCGACAACAATGAGACAGCCTATAGGGAGGAGGTCAGAGACCTGGCAGTGTGGTGTCAGGACAACAACCTCTCCCTCAATGTGAGCAAGACAAAGGAGGTGATCGTGGACTACAGGAAAAGGAGGGCCGAACACGCCCCCATTCACATCGACAGAGCTGTAGTGGAAAGGGTCGAGGGTTTCCACATCACCAACAAACTACCATGGTCCAAACACACCCAGACAGTCGTAAAGAGGGCACTGCAATGCCTTTTCCCCCTCAGGAGACTGAAAAGATTTTGCATGGTTCTCCATATCCTCAAAAAGTTCTGCAGCTGCACCATTGAGAGCATCTTGACCAGTTGCATCACCGCCTGGTATGGCAACTTCTTGGTATCCAACCGTAAATCGCTACAGAGGGTAGTGCATAAGGCCCAGTACATCACATCCATCCAGGACCTAGATACTAGGTGGTGTCAGAGGAAGGCCCAAAGAATTGTCAGACTCCAGTTACCCAAGTCATAGACTTCTCTCTGCTACCGCACGGCAAGTGAGGTCCAAAAGGCCCATATCCCCAAGCCATAAGAATGCAGAACAATTAAATAAATGCCCGCCCCCTTTACACTGCTGCTACTCGCTGTTTATTATCTATGCATAGTCACTTTACCCCTACCTACTTGTACAAATGACCTTGACTAACCTGTACCCCAGCACATTGACTCGGCACCGGTACCCCCTGTATATAGCCTCGTTATTGTTATTTTACTGTGTTACTTTTAAAAAAATGTTTTACTTTAGTTTATTTAGTAAATATTTTCTTAACTCTATTTTCTTAACTGCATTGTTGGTTAAGGGCTTGTAAGTAAGCATTTCATGCTAAGGTCTGCTGCGCCTGTTGTATTTGGCGCATGTAACAAATAACATTTGATTTGAGAAATGTGTGTACATTGGACCTCCAACGTCATACATTGCTGCTAGTCTAGAACTGTTGAGGAGTGAGTCCATTATCACATAATGCTGTAATTGATATGCAGCTTACGCCTCCATTCACATGGCAACAGGATCCACACTGTGAGCATTTATGGTCACACATAGTGGGCAGAATAGTTTATGTGTGAAGCATTAAGATCATCAGAGTGCTGCAGTTTCTTTATGATTTAGTAGACTTTTTTTCTCCATGTACCTGGTAATACTATACTGTAGGAGGTATGTGTTATACTTTTTCAAATTAGCTTAGTAGTGAAAGCAGCCAGCAGTGAAGGGTCTGGGTGGAGGGTTTAGTAAGGAAATACTGTAGCCAGCAGTGAAGGGTCTGGGTGGAGGGTTTAGTAAGGAAATACTGTAGCCAGCAGTGAAGGGTCTGGGTGGAGGGTTTAGTAAGGAAATACTGTAGCCAACAGTGAAGGGTCTGGGTGGAGGGTTTAGTAAGGAAATAATGTAGCCAGCAGTGAAGGGTCTGGGTGGAGGGTTTAGTAAGGAAATACTGTAGCCAGCAGTGAAGGGTCTGGGTGGAGGGTTTAGTAAGGAAATGGGCTAATGACTCGGCTTGACAAGGCTACCATGACATTACCTATTGTTCTTTATGTAACAGTTCATGTAAAATCTCCCCTCTATACTATTGCAGACCAACCAGAAGGTGACGGTGCACGTGAACAACGAGCAGAGTAAGAACTGCAGCAGCAGCAGAGGGATGAGTGTGTTCGCTGTGGAGGTCCCTGCTAGAACCAAGATGGTGAGATACTGTACTCACAGAACACACTGTCCCATAGGACGGAGGTTGAGCTGTCTCCTATTCTTTCTTCTGCTTGATTCAGCAAAATGTTAAGAAAGTTTATCATTATTTTTAGGCTTCATAGTTTGTGGGATGTACACTACATGACCAAAAGTCAAGTCAAAGTCAAAATCATGGGCATTAATATGGAGTTGGTCCCACCTTTGCTTCAATAGCAGCCTCCATTCTTCTGGGAAGGCTTTCCACTAGATGTTGGAGCATTAGTGAGGTCGGGCACGGATGTTGGGCAATTAGGCCTGGCTCGCAGTCGGCGTTCCAATTCATCCCAAAGGTGTTCGATGGGGTTGAGGTCAGGCCTCTGTGCAGGCCAGTCAAGTTCTTCCACACTGATCTCGACAAACCACTTCTGTATGGACCTCGCTTTGTGCACGTGGGCATTGTCATGCTGAAACAGGAAATGGCCTTCCCCAAACTGTTGCCACAAGGCTGGAAGCACAGAATCGTCTAGAATGTAATTGTATGCTGTAGCATTAAGATTTCCCTTTACTGGAACTAAGGGGCCTAGCCCGAACCATGAAAAACAGCCCCTGGCCATTATTCCTCCTCCACCAAACTTTACAGTTGTCACTACGCATTTGGGCAGGTTTGTCTGTCAGACCGCCAGATGATGAAGCGTGAATCATTTATCCAGAAAACGCGTTTCCACTGCTCCAGAGTCCAATAGTGGCGAGCTTTGCACCACTCCAGCCGACGCTTGGCATTGCGCATGGTGGTCTTAAGCTTGTGTACATGGAAACCCATTTCATGAAGCCTAGACGTTTACACTTCACAATAATAGTACTTACAGTTGACCGGGGCAGCTCTAGCAGGGCAGAAATTTGACGAACTGACTTGTTGGAAAGGTGGTATCCTATGACGGTACCACGTTGAAATTCCCTGAGCTCTTCAGTAAGGCCATTCTACTGCCAGTGTTTGTCAATGGAGATCGCATGGCTGTGTGCTCGATTTTATACACCTGTCAGCAACGGGTGTGGCTGAAATAGCCGAATCCACTAATTTGAATGGGTGTCCACATACATTTGTGTAAATATAGTGTATGTTAAATAGACAGATTTGACCTCCATTGAGCAGTTAATGCTCTATTTCTCCTGTTGTGCAACATATGTTGATGGGTGTAAAGGAGAGATCAACCACACTTGCTCTCTCTTAAGAGGAAACAGAAGCAACACGTTACTTCAAGAAGCATTCAAGTTTCTCAATGGGGCAAGTGTAATAATGTTTTCACTTTAAAGGGTCTTTGTCATGTCTCTCAGGTGTGCCAGCATGTCCTGCCCATCAACGAGCACCAGGAGTGGACCTACAACTGTGTGGAGAGCATTATACCATGCCAGTGAAACAGTGATAAGACAGCAACCCTAATATTACCATGGTACTTTATAAAACATACTAATAGAAAAGGGACAGTGGGCCAAAAGCTATTTATAGCCAACAGGAAACTGAATTAATGAATAATACTATATGTATGTAACATGTGCCTTTGTGATAGTGGTGTGTAGTTGTGTTTTTCCATGGAATTGTATGAAATTATGTTGATTTTGAAAAATCTTTAATGGAAATGGAACTATAATAGAGATACTGTAGATAATGATACTGAACTAATATTTGCACTGATTTATAATATTTTTAACACTCAATTTTCATTGTACTGTGACTCCTATAATAATGTGTATAATTTTGCAATAGTACATAGTTTTATCACATGCCTTTATATACGAATATGATGTGCATTGTAACGTGTTTTAACAAGTGTGCTCAAGTCTCATATTTACAAACAATATGCTATATAACAATATTACATTATTACGTATGTCTGTCAAAACTCAAAAATAAATCTCTAATTTAAAATAATGGAGTAACTTGTAGACATTGTGAGATGCCTATTCACCACACTACTCTGGAGCCTTATTCACCACACTGCTCTGGAGCCTTGTTCACCACACTGCTCTGGAGCCCTGTTCACCATACTGCTCTGGAGCCTTGTTCACCACACTGCTCTGGAGCCTTGTTCACCACACTGCTCTAGAGCCTTGTTCACCACACTGCTCTGGAGTCTTGTTCACCACACTGCTCTGGAGTCTTGTTCACCACACTGCTCTAGAGCCTTGTTCACCACACTGCTCTGGAGCCTTGTTCACCACACTGCTCTGGAGCCTTGTTCACCACACTGCTCTGGAGCCTTGTTCACCACACTGCTCTGGAGCCTTGTTCACCACACTGCTCTGGAGCCTTGTTCACCACACTGCTCTGGAGTCTTGTTCACCACACTGCTCTGGAGCCTTGTTCACCACACTGCTCTGGAGCCTTGTTCACCACACTGCTCTGGAGCCTTGTTCTTGCACCATTTGCACACTACTGAGCACTGGCCTGGTTACACATCCACCATAGCTGCTGGAACCATGTTTCAAAGAATAATGTGAAAAGAAAATAGCACAGAACGGTTCAGGTTGTCTTGATAGTGCAACAAGGGTGTGAGAGCCCTGTGAGAGTTGCCTGGCAGTCAGACACGCCTGTGTGCTCTTCCCTTAGGCCTCAACGTTTGACACTGCTGATCAGAGTTGTACTGCACTGGCCTAGTTGCTGTAATCATGCTGGAAAGGCCAGCACAGTACAGTTCAGGTTTGGATGATAATTTGATAAGGGTGGCTGTGAGAGCCCTGCTGCTGCCTGGCCTGCCTAGCAGTCGGCTACATTCCTGTGCTCCTCAATGAGGCCTGCACTTTATTCTCCTTTAGTGCTGAGCACAGTCTTCTTGACCTCCTATTAATAGCTTGCAGGCCATTACTTTGCCCTTTGACTTTTTTTCTACTGTAACCGTAGAACTCACCGGTAAATGTCACATGATGTGAGCTGTATTTAATCTGCTGAGTGCCACTCCACTCTTCCTTTCTCACTACTAAATGTTTAGTAACGCTTTACCTCACAGTCCTCTTTTAGCTGGAACAGTGATGGCACTACGGTAGTAATGCATGCTCTCTGGTAGGCCTTCTTGCCTGGTATCAAACCTTAACCAAGTGGCTCTGGTTTCAATTAATCCCCAAGAAAGCAATTATGTCATTACTAATGGGTAATGTCTGAGGTAATACCTTAATAATTAATAATGGACTGTGAATGAAAGAGTTTCAGAATGTGTAGCAACCACTCTGAGCAGTTAAATGTCACAATGGGCTAATTCCTTCTACATACATGTTCATTTAGACTGTCACGACTTCCGCCCAAAGTTGGTGCCTCTCCTTGTTCGGGCAGCGTTCGGCGGTCGTCGTCACCGGCTTTCTAGCTGCCACCGATCTACGTTTCTTTTTCCATTTGTTTTGTCTTGATTGTACACACCTGGTTCCCATTACCTTAATATTTATTCCCTATTTAACCCTCTAGTTCCCACATGGTTTTGTGTGTGTTTGTTCTTTGTTTAGTGTTCAAGACTTCTGTGAGCTGGTGTGTTTTCCCTGCGTGGAAATGTTGTTTCTTTTCGAGTAAAGTACGTATTTTACTCATTTCTGTATCCTGCGCCTGACTCCGTCCTAACCGCTGCACATGGACACTTGACATAGACATGCTTTTCAAGTGTTTCAACGATTGATTGCAACTTTCGATGACCTCACCACTGCCCTCTTGCATGTTATTTTTTCGATTGATCAAATAAGAGCGCTGCTTCACGATGACAGCCTGTTGATAAACCGCACTGCTTTTACTTGATGTGGTGTACAAACAGTAGAGAAACTAGACGATGACCTCGCCTGGCCTCTGTCACAACAACCGCATACCCCATGTGCTTCTGATTGTTGGGCTGGTTGTAACACAATTCCTGGGCAAGAAGTAGCTGAAACATTCCCCCAAGAATCTCAGTAGCTTGCTAAAAAATTTTGTGCATGTTTTTTTTTTGGGGGGGGGGGTTGTCTCTTCGGAACATGGGCTGACTCAAGTGCTATGGCATGTTTGCTCATTGCTTTACTGACTTGCAGTTTTAAAAGAGTGGTTCACCACAAAATCAAAGGTTAAACATTTTTTATATATCTGTTAAGTTTGTCCCAACCTGTTATATGCACTAGGAGATTCATGGAAATGTTTTGTCTAATTCCATCTCATTATTTGATGCCTTACAGAATCAATCAAATCCTCACTGAGAAAACACAACCTACAGTGTCAATGAACCCATGTGTTGTAGACAGACACGAGTGGCGCTGCAGTCTAAGGCACTGCATCTCAGTGCAAGAGGTGTCACTACAATCCCTGGTTCAAATCCAAGCTGGTTCACATCTGGCTGTGGTTGGGAGTCCCATAGGGCACACGTCTGGGTTTGGCCGGGGTAGGCCATCATTGTAAATAAGAATTTGTTCGTAACTGACTTGCCTGGTTACATTTAAAATAAAATGAAAAAACAGAATGGTCCTAGGGCAGCGGTAGCCAACCCTGTTCCTGGAGTTCCACAGGGACTGCAGGATTTTGTTCCAACTAGGGACAACACCTGGATAGAAGCACAATGATTTCGCTACACCTGCAATAATATCTGCTAAACACGTGTATGTGACCAATACATTTTTTTTTTTTTTTTTTTTTTGACACCTGACCAACTGAGTTAATTGATCTGTTCAGTGATTGCCTAAATTCAACACACCTGGTCTTCCAAGTCGGTTAAATAAAAAAAACATTAACTTCAGGACTAGGGTTGCCTACCGTTGTATCTGAGAGTGTTAGTGTTGCTTGCTTGAGGCACAAATACATTGTGGCATCAGACTTCTTTTGAATATTGTTTATTTTATGCGCCAGGCCTTGAATCAAAGTCCAGTACTGTCCGTTTAAATCTAAAGGTGGGAAGGACCTAACCAAGGGGGATCTTCGAGTGTGTACGTGTGGCAGCTATGCGGTGCATTCGCCTCAACCGAATACGCGGATCACACGGGCTGTCAACCTTTTGTGGAAAATGACGAAAATCACAGTAGTCAAAACCAAGGCTTATCCCGACCAGAAGCCTGGCACGAGTGGACTGAGGAAAAGAGTGACAGTCTTTCAAACGAATGAGCACTATGCGGAGAACTTCATTCAAAGCATTATCTCTTGCATCGAACCAGCGGAGCGTCAGGCTGGACTGCTCGTAGTGGGAGGCGATGGAAGGTTTTTCATGAAAGATGCCATTAAGTTGATCATCCAGATCGCCGCTGCTAATGGGGTCAGTAATAATACCATGGCCTCACCCCCAAACACGTATACCATTAGCAGCTAGCCTAGCGTCTTTGACAGCTCCCAGTGTTGACAGTGACCGCTCCAATCAGTGGTACATTGTAGCGCTTCATCAGTTTTGAAGTTTGGCGGATACATTGTTGCCAATGCCGATATGTTATTTTATTTTGGATACAGATGGCAATTCCATTTTATAATAAAATAAAATTTAACTTATTGCCATTGTCGGACTACCACAGTTGGGGCCCCACCACCCTAAATAATTTTGTAGGATACAAAAAAAAACTACGAAATTAGCTAACTTACTGCATTTCAACACATTTTTTGCCATGGTGCAGAGAGAAATGTGCAGTTTTATAATGTTATTCTACACATTTTGTCATGAGGCTGAGAGTTTCGCCATTTTAATGCTCATTTCCTACAATTTCACACTTTTTTTTCATGGTGTAGTGCATTTGTTTTGCTGTTTTATAGCTGATCTCATGTTTTTATTCACAGTTTGCCATGAGGCTGAGAGAACATTTAGCAGATTCAAAACACATTTCCAGCAATTCGGGGGGGGGGGGCTGGCCGGGGGCTGGCCTGGCCTGGCCTGGCCTTCGTTAACAGAACTGTGGGAATGCATTGTCCGACAGGCTGTGGGTGAAGAATACCGTTGTCCTTGCTAGCTTCCGTTGTCACCCCCGCCTCTTCTTCTGTGGGGTTTATCAGCAGTTGGCATTCAAAGTTATGGTGCATTACTTCCATCTAATTTACTGGAGCCCTCCCTGCCTCCTGTCTGTGTACCGGAGTCAAATCAAAATCAAATGTATTTATATAGCCCTTCGTACATCAGCTGATATCTCAAAGTGCTGTACAGAAACCCAGCCTAAAACCCCAAACAGCAAGCAATGCAGGTATAGAAGCACGGTTGCTAGGAAAAACTCCCTAGAACCAGGCTATGTGGGGTGGCCAGTCCTCTTCTGGCTGTGCTGGGTGGAGATAATAACAGAACATGGCCAAGATGTTCATAAATGACCAGCATGGTCCAATAATAATAAGGCAGAACAGTTTAAACTGGAGCAGCAGCACGGCCAGGTGGACTGGGGAAGGCAAGGAGTCATCATGTCAGGTAGTCCTGAGGCATGGTCCTAGGGCTCAGGTCCTCCGAGAGAAAGAAAGAGAGAATTAGAGAGAGCACACTTAAATTCACACAGGACACCGAATAGGACAGGAGAAGTACTCCAGATATAACAAACTGACCCTAGTCCCCCGACACACACACTACTGCAGCATAAATACTGGAGGCTGAGACAGGAGGGGTCAGGAGACACTGTGGCCCCATCCGAGGACACCCCGGACAGGGCCAAACATGAAGGATATAACCCCACCCACTTTGCCAAAGCACAGCCCCCACACCACTAGAGGGATATCTTCAACCATCAACTTACCATCCTGAGACAAGGCTGAGTATAGCCCACAAAGATCTCCGCCACGGCACAACCCAAGGGGGGCAACCCAGACAGGATGATCACATCAGTGACTCAACCCACTCAGGTGACGCACCCCTCCCAGGGATGGTATGAGAGAGCCCCAGTAAGCCAGTGACTCAGCCCCTGTAATAGGGTTAGAGGCAGAGAATCCCAGTGGAAAGAGGGGAACAGGCCAGGCAGAGACAGCAACGGCGGTTCGTTGCTCCAGAGCCTTTCCGTTCACCTTCCCACTCCCGGGCCAGACTACACTCAATCATATGACCCACTGAAGAGATGAGTCTTCAGTAAAGACTTAAAGGTTGAGACCGAGTCTGCGTCTCTGACATGGGTAGGCAGACCGTACCATAAAAATTGAGCTCTATAGGAGAAAGCCCTGCCTCCAGCTGTTTGCTTAGAAATTCTAGGGACAATTAAGAGGCCTGCGTCTTGTGACCGTAGCGTACGTGTAGGTGTGTACGGCAGGACCAAATCGGAGAGATAGGTAAGAGCAAGCCCATGTAATGCTTTGTAGGTTAGCAGTAAAATCTTGAAATCAGCCCTTGCTTTGACAGGAAGCCAGTGTAGGGAGGCTAGCACTGCAGTAATATGATCACATTTTTTGGTTCTAGTCAGGATTCTAGCAGCCGTATTTAGCACTAACTGAAGTTTATTTAGTGCTTTATCCGGGTAGCCGGAAAGTAGAGCATTGCAGTAGTCTAACCTAGAAGTGACAAAAGCATGGATATATTTTTCTGCATCATTTTTGGATAGAAAGTTTCTGATTTTTGCAATGTTACGTAGATGGAAAAAAGCTGTCCTTGAAATGGTCTTGATGTGTTCTTCAAAAGAGAGATCAGGGTCCAGAGTAACGCCGAGGTCCTTCACAGTTTTATTTGAGACGACTGTACAACCATTAAGATTAATTGTCAGATTCAACAGAAGATCTCTTTGTTTTTTGGGACCTAGAACAAGCATCTCTGTTTTGTCCAAGTTTAAAAGTAGAAAGTTTGCAGCCATCCACTTCCTTATGTCTGAAACACATGCTTCTAGCGAGGGCAATTTTGGGGCTTCACCACGTTTCATTGAAATGTACAGCTGTGTGTCATCCGCATAGCAGTGAAAGTTAACATTATGTTTTCGAATGACATCCCCAAGAGGTAAAATATATAGTGGTCCTAAAACGGAACCTTGAGGAACACCGAAATTTACAGTTGATTTGTCAGAGGACAAACCAAACTGATATCTTTCCGACAAATAAGATCTTAACCAGGCCAGAACTTGTCCGTGTAGACCAATTTGGGTTTCCAATCTCTCCAAAAGAATGTGGTTATCGATGGTATCAAAAGCAGCACTAAGGTCTAGGAGCACGAGGACAGATGCAGAGCCTCGGTCTGATGCCATTAAAAGGTAATTTACCACCTTCACAAGTGCAGTCTCAGTGCTATGATGGGGTCTAAAACCAGACTGAAGCATTTCGTATACATTGTTTTTCTTCAGGAAGGCAGTGAGTTGCTGCGCAACAGCCTTTTCTAAAATTTTTGAGAGGAATGGAAGATTCGATATAGGCCGATAGTTTTTTATATTTTCTGGGTCAAGGCTTTTTCAAGAGAGGCTTTATTACTGCCACTTTTAGTGAGTTTGGTACACATCCGGTGGATAGAGAGCTGTTTATTATGTTCAACATAGGAGGGCCAAGCACAGGAAGCAGCTCTTTCAGTAGTTTAGTTGGAATAGGGTCCAGTATGCAGCTTGAAGGTTTAGAGGCCATGATTATTTTCATCATTGTGTCAAGAGATATAGTACTTAAACACTTGAGCGTCTCTCTTGATCCTATGTCCTGACAGAGTTGTGCAGACTCAGGACAACTGAGCTTTGAAGAAATACGCAGATTTAAAGAGGAGTCCGTAATTTGCTTTCTAATAATCATGATCTTTTCCTCAAAGAAGTTAATGAATTTATCACTGCTAAAGTGAAAGCCATCCTCTCTTGGAGAATGCTGCTTTTTAGTTAGCTTTGCGACAGTATCAAAAAGGAATTTTGGATTGTTCTTATTTTCCTCAAGTAAGTTAGAAAAATAGGATGATCGAGCTGCAGTAAGGGCTCTTCGGTACTGCACGGTACTGTCTTTCCAAGCTAGTCGGAAGACTTCCAGTTTTGTGTGGCGCCATTTCCGTTCCAATTTTCTGGAAGCTTGCTTCAGAGCTCGGGTATTTTCTGTGTACCAGGGAGCTAGTTTCTTATGAGAAATGTTTTTCGTTTTTAGGGGTGCAACTGCATCTAGGGTATTGTGCAAGGTTAAATTGAGTTCCTCAGTTAGGTGGTTAACTGATTTTTGTCCTCTGGCGTCCATGGGTAGACAGAGGGAATCTGGAAGGACATCAAGGAATCTTTGTGTTGTCTGTGAATTTATAGCACGACTTTTGATGTTCCTTGGTTGGGGTCTGAGCAGATTATTTGTTGCAATTGCAAACGTAATAAAATGGTGGTCCGATAGTCCAGGATTATGAGGAAAAACATTAAGATCCACAATATTTATTCCATGGGACAAAACTAGGTCCAGAGTATGACTGTGACAGTGAAAAGGTACACGGACATGTTGGACAAAACCCACTGAGTCGATGATGGCTCCGAAAGCCTTTTGGAGTGGGTCTGTGGACTTTTCCATGTGAATATTAAAGTCACCAAAGATTAGAATATTATCTGCTGTGACTACAAGGTCCGATAGGAATTCGGGGAACTCAATGAGGAACGCTGTATATGGCCCAGGAGGCCTGTAAACAGTAGCTATAAAAAGTGATTGTGTAGGCTGCATAGATTTCATGACTAGAAGCTGAAAAGACGAGTCCTAGCTTAACAATGGACCAATAGACGTATAATGAGGGGTAGCTGCAGGAAGGCCCATATGCAGGAGCACCCTGAATTGCGGGCCACAATTGCACCCTTCTCGCTGAAAACCGGATGTGGGAACTCCGCTCTGGCGTTTCTTTTAAGCCCTGTTACCTTGGGTTATTTCAACCCTGGTCTGATAGTTTCCAAATAAAAGTTGTGCTTACTGACCTTGCTGATCTTTTGATGAAATGCACATAGGGAAGATGGCATGGTGCCCTTTCCCACGTTGATGAAAAACACCACCATTCCTTTCCCATTATGTAGCCTAAACAGTCAGTGGACACTCTTCCTTGCCATGCATGTTTAGTACACAAACAAAGACAACGGTTCTCTGCAAGGTTGTAGTAATTGGAAAAAGTGCAGCATTGAGGGCTTGTTTCATAAGGAGACTGTCAGTGGCAGAGCTGGGTTCTGTTCATTCCCTCTGCAACTTTAGAGGAAAGGTCGGTGTGGTGGTATGCTGTCACGGAGCCCAGGCACAACATGAGCACTAGCGACACTGACCTCCTGGCTGAACACAATGTTCAGACAGACCAACGTCATTATCACACCATATAGCTCCACTATGATCTGTCCCATATAATCCTGCACAAAAGGAACATGATCATCAGAACTCTTCTTATTCTCATCTTATTCATGATGTATAACATATTGCTTATTTTATTTGCGACCTACAGTACCAGTCAAAAGTTTGGACACGCCTACTCCTTTAAGGGCTTTAATCTTTTCTTTTTTTTAAAACTATTTTCTACATTGTAGAATAATAGTGAAGACATCAACTATGAAATAACACATGGCATCATATAGTAACCAGAAAAGTGTTAAACAAATCAAAATATATTTTATGAGATTATTCGAAGTAGCCACCCTTTGCCTTAATGACATATTTATATACTCTTGGCATTCTCTCAACTAGCTTCACCTGCTACACTTCGCTACACTCGCATTAACATCTGCTAACCATGTGTATGTGACAAATAAAATTTGATTTGATTTGAATGCTTTTCCAGGGAGTTCCCACATATGCTGTGCACTTGTTGGCTGCTTTTCCATCACTCTGTGGTCCAACTCATCCCAAACCATCTCAATTGGGTAGAGGTCAGAATAACCCCCCAACCCCCCCTATACCAGGGTTTCCCAAACTTGGTCCTGGGGCCCCTGTTGGGTGCATGTTTTAGTTTTTGCCCTAGCACTACACAACTGATTCAAATAATCCAAGCTTGATGATGAGTTAGTTATTTGAATCAGCTGCTTAGTGCTAGGGCAAAAAAACAAAACATGCACCTGGGGGGTTTCAGAAAACCCTGCCCTAGACATGGGTTACTTTCCATACTCTCCCATGTCACTCAGCTGCTTGTTTAGCGCCCACATAGCAGCCTGACCTCAGCAATGGCGAATTGTGTTGAATCTGTGCACTCCTCTTCTATTTTCATCCTTACCTGTGTCGACTGGATAGGTCAATGTAATATATGACTTACAGTTTAATATATAAAACATGACATCGGAGAATGATAATTTACCCATTGTTCTCTCCATACCTTCCTCCCTCTCTCTCCTGTCTCCATGCAGATAGGCCACCTGGTTATTGGTCAGAATGGCATCATGTCCACCCCCGCTGTGTCCTGTGTGATCCGCAAGCTCAAAGCCGTGGGAGGAATCATCCTCACAGCCAGCCACAACCCCGGTGGCCCTAAAGGAGACTTTGGCATCAAGTACAACATCGCCTCCGGAGGTGAGATGGGATGGAGGGAGAGGAGAGGGAGAGAGATTAATTGGAGAGGTTAAAGACAGGAAGGGGATAAACGGAGAAGGGAGGAGAAAGACTGGAAATAGTGACAGGAGAGAGAGACATGGGGAAGAGGAGGGAGGCAAGGAAGGGGGAAAAAGGGGAAAGCCATAGGGGGAGAAAGGCCAGTGAGACATGGGGAAGAGGAGGGAGGCAAGGAAGGGGAAAGCCATAGGGGGAGAAAGGCCAGTGAGACATGAGGAAGAGGAGGGAGGCAAGGAAGGGGAAAGCCATAGGGGGAGAAAGGCCAGTGAGACATGGGGTAACATTTAAACTTTACTTAGCCTGCCTTTGTAACGAAGTTGGAGGACGTTTCAGGATAGAATAAGCACACAATCCAATCAGCAATTTTATGACAAGGTTTAGGATTCCTAGTGATGGAGCGTGGCTGTTTTACATAATATTTCTCTAGCCTCTTCTTTATCCTCCTCTCCATACTGTATGTGTCTGTCTCCAGGTCCTGCGCCCGAGGGAATCACGGACAAAATATTCCAGATCAGCAAGAGCCTAACAGAGTACCACATCTGCCCCGACCTCAAGGTTGACATCTCCAAGATCTGCAAGCAGACCTTTGAGGTGGACACATTCAAGCCCATGACAGGTACAGCAGGATGGGCAGGAATTCTTCTCAACTGACAGGGATGGGTTAGCTTGGAGACCAAACCTGGGAGAAGCTCACTGGTATAAATCCTTGGGCAAGGCACGCAAGTTCAGGTGTATTATTACAATCAGTAAAGTATGTGTATGTCTTCTAGTTATGTCTTCTCCTAAGTCTATAAACAGGCTACATAAGCAATAAGGCACAACGGGGTGTGGTATATGGCCAATATACCACAGCTAAGGGCTGTTCTTAGGTGCAATGCGTAGTGCCTGTATACAGCCCTTAGCAATGGTATATTAGCCATATACCACAAACCCCCGAGGTGCCCTCTTGCTATTATAAACTGGTTACCAATGTTTTGTCATACACCTGGTGTACGGTCTGATATACCACGGCTTTCGGACAATCAACATTCAGAGCTCGAACCACCCAGTTTATTATAGTTAGTACATCTAATCTATCCTAACTGCTGTTTGTCCTCTACAGTGGAGATCGTGGACTCTGTGGAGTCCTACGCTGAGATGCTGAGGGGAATCTTCGACTTCAATGCCCTAAAACAGCTTGTGTCTGGAGCCAATCACATTAAAGTCCGTCTGGATGCCATGCACGGAGGTACTCTACATATACTGTAGATCACTGATCCGCTCAGCTGACTGCTGTATGATACCACAGTCCCTCTATTGACAAAGATCTGTGTGCTTGTAATGCCTTGTCTAAATATTTAGAGATGGTGGTAGGTAGCCTGACGATTACGAGCGTTGGGCCAGTAATCGAATCCCAGAGCCGACTAGGTGAACAATTTGTCTGTTCCCTTGAGCAAGGCACTTAACCCTAATTGTTCCTGTAAGTCACTCTGTATAAGAGCGTCTGCTAATTGACTAAAATGTAATGAATTCGATTCCTGCTCTCAGTAATGTTTGTATCTTCAGTACTGCGTGACTTATTGTCCAATAGTCTGATTTCTCAACAATGCTGTTTTCCGTTCAGATAGATTCCCACCAGAGACACAATGCACTGTACAGCCACGCAATGCACTGTACAGCCACACCTCCCTTCATGATAACCTTTACCCACTTCAGTAGTTGGACCCTACGTGAAGAAGATTGTCTGTGAGGAGTTGGGCGCTGCCGCTGACGGTGCCTTCAACTGTGTCCCCAAGGAGGACTTTGGTGGTCATCACCCTGACCCCAATCTGACCTACGCCTCTGACCTGGTCAACGCCATGAAGGGAGGAGATTACGACCTCGGAGCCGCCTTTGATGGTGACGGTGTAAGTTGACAGTCGGGGGAACCAGTTGAAGATTTCAGCCCCATCTCATCCTTGCATAGTTCAAATATAGGCTCCAGGTCTCGTTCATCACTCGGCTGAAGGCAGCTTGGAATCGAGGCTATTCCATGCATGACCCGTGTCCATAGTACCAGTCCTTGAATCATCCCACAATCCAAACCTCTTTATATCTCCTGCAGTCTGTTCAGATGCTGAACTCTCCTCTGTTCTCCTACCCTCTGCTCTCTATTCCTACCCTCTCCTCAGGATCGTAACATGGTCCTTGGAAAGCATGGCTTCTTTGTCAACCCTTCTGACTCTGTGGCCATCATTGCAGCCAACATCACTTGCATCCCCTACTTCCAGAAGACTGGGGTCAAAGGTCTGGCCCGCAGCATGCCCACCAGCGGAGCTCTGGACAAGTGAGCCTAACGTCCACTCCACGCAGTCCATTCCTAGCATCTTCTTGATTGTACCTTTTAATTTTGTTTGTTTATGACATTTATTTTACTGGGACAGTGCACATTAATCAGCATTTCAGTTTCCTCATTAATGTTTAACTGGCGGAGTTAGCTAAATAGTTGATTTGAATATCCTATCGCTGTGCCTCAGTGTGGCTAAAGCCTTGAAAATGAATCTGTATGAGACTCCTACTGGCTGGAAGTTCTTTGGCAACCTGATGGACGCTGGCAAGCTGTCTCTGTGCGGAGAGGAGAGCTTCGGCACTGGTGAGTTAGGAGTTAGGAGGACTGGGATCTTAACGTTAGCTGACCAGGGCCATGGCAGAACAAAAGACGGTAGACACTCACTAAAATAACACACACATTTGTTTACATTGTCAGTTGTGTTATGAACTTTGTTATTAACAGCCTCCAGCCACATGGCATGATTTTTGTTAAGCTTACCAGCCTACATAGTGAGCATTGCTCTCTTTTCCAAAGACCAGCATTCTAGTTGTACAGCATAATGTAGCTTTGTATGCATTATATCAGCTGTAGTAGTTTGATAAAGTGTTACATCGTTCCAGTCGGGCAAGGCATTGTGGTAAGACGTGTTTGTACATATCTTCCCCTCCTCTCTTCATTGTTTACCAAAGGCTCTGATCACATCCGTGAGAAGGACGGCTTGTGGGCGGTGCTGGCCTGGATGTCCATCCTAGCCCACAGGAAGCAGAGTGTGGAAGAGATCATGAAAGACCACTGGAACAAATTTGGCAGGAACTTCTTCACCAGGTTAGTGGTTGAACTCTGCTGCCCTCAGGTGGTGCAGTCAAATCAAAGCAGATTGGTCACATACACATGGTTAGCAGATATTCATGTGTAGCGAAATGCTTGTGCTTCTAGTTCGGGCCGTGCAGTAATATCTAACAAGTAATCTAACAATTTCACAACAACTACCTTATACACAAGAGTAAAGGAATGATTAAGAATATGTACATATAAATATATGGATGAGCGATGGCCAAACGGCATAGGTAGGATGCAGTAGATGGTATAGAGTACAGTATATACATATGAGATGAGTAATGTAGGGTATGTAAACATATAAAGTGGCATAGCTGAAGTGACTAGTGATAAATGTATTGCATCCAATTATTAAAGTGGCTAGAGATTGAGTCAGTATGTTGGCAGCAGCCACTCAATGTTAGTGATGGCTGTTTAACAGTCTGATGGCCTTGAGATAGAAGCTGTTTTTCAGTCTGTCGGTCCCAGCTTTGATGCACCTGTACTAGAGGTCGACCGATTATGATTTTTCAACCAAAAAGCCGATACTGACTAATCAGCCAATTTTTATTTTATTTTTTATTTGTAATAATGACAATTACTACAACTACTGAATGACCACTTATTTTAACTTATAATACATCAATAAAATCAATTTAGCCTCAAATAAATAATGAAACATGTTCAATTTGGTTTAAATAATGCAAAAACAAAGTGTTGGAGAAGAAAGTAAAAGTGCAATATGTGCTATGTAAGAATGCTAACGTTTAAGTTCCTTGCCCATAACATGAGAACATATGAAAGCTGGTGGTTCCTTTTAACATGAGTCTTCAATATTCTCAGTTAAGAAGTTTTAGGTTGTAGTTATTATAGGACTATTTCCCTCTACACCATTTGTATTTCATTAACCTTTGACAATTGGATGTTCTTATAGGCACTTTAGTATTGCCAGTGTAACAGTATAGCTTCTGTTCCTCTCCTCGCTCCTCCCTGGGCTCAAACCAGGAACACAACGACAACAGCCACCCTCGAGGCAGCGTTACCCATGCAGAGCAAGGGGAACAACCACAGGCTCAGAGCGAGTGATGTTTGAAACGCTATTAGCGCGAGCTAACTAGCTAGCCTTTTCACTTCGGTTACACCAGCCTCATCTCGGGAGTTGATAGGCTTGAAGTCATAAACAGCGCAATGCTTGACGCACAACGAAGAGCTGCTGGCAAAACTCACAAATGCTGTTTGAACGAATGTTTACTCGCCTGCTTCTGCCTACCACCGCTCAGTCAGATACTTAGATACTTGTATGCTTGTATGCTCAGTCACATTATATGCAACGCAGGACAAGCTAGATAATATCTAGTAATATCAACCATGTGTAGTTAACTAATGATTATGATTGTTTTTTATAAGACAAGTTTAATGCTAGCTAGCAACTTCCCTTGGCTTACTTCATTCGCGTAACAGGCAGTCTCCTTGTGGAGTGCAACGAGAGAGAGGCAGGTCGTTATAGCGTGGACTAGTTAACTGTAAGGTTGCAAAATTGGATCCCCCGAGCTGACATTGGAACCCACCGTTCCTAGGCCGTCATTGAAAATAAGAATGTGTTCTTAACTAACTTGCCTAGTTAAATAAAGGTGTAAAAAAAATATTGGCAAAAATCGGTGTCCAAAAATACAGATTTTTTTTACGATTGTTATGAGAACTTGAAATCAGCCCTAATTAATCGGCCATTCCGATTACTGTAATTGTGTAACTCCCCCGCCCGTCTACACCAGGTGTAACTCCCCCGCCCGTCTACACCAGGTGTAACTCCCCCGCCCGTCTACACCAGGTGTAACTCCCCCGCCCGTCTACACCAGGTGTAACTCCCCCGCCCGTCTACACCAGGTGTAACTCCCCCGCCCGTCTACACCAGGTGTAACTCCCCCGCCCGTCTACACCAGGTGTAACTCCCCCGCCCGTCTACACCAGGTGTAACCCTAACCCCCGTCCCGTCTACAAAAGGTGTAACCCTAACCCCCGTCCCGTCTACACCAGGTGTAACCCTAACCCCCGCCCCGTCTACACCAGGTGTAACCCTAACCCCCGTCTACACCAGGTGTAACCCTAACCCCCGTCCCGTCTACATCAGGTGTAACCCTAACCCCCGCCCCGTCTACACCAGGTGTAACCCTAACCCCCGCCCCGTCTACACCAGGTGTAACCCTAACCCCCGCCCCGTCTACACCAGGTGTAACCCTAACCCCCGCCCCGTCTACACCAGGTGTAACCCTAACCCCCTGTCTACAACAGGTATGATTATGAAGAAGTGGACTCAGACAAAGCCAACACCATGATAAAGGAGCTTGAGGCTAAGATGTTTGACAAGTCCTTTGTGGGCCAGAAGTTTTCATCGGGAGACAAGAGCTATGAGGTGGCTGTCTCTGACAATTTTGCCTACACCGACCCTGTGGACGGCAGCGTCTCCAAGAACCAGGTGAGAGACGGGGCCAAAAAGGCATCTAGAGAGAGGCATCCCAGCATGGGACATGGGTGTGGTGGATACAATTCTGTCAGTACATGTTCATGATAGAGTGATGGATAGTTATGACAATATTATTGTGATATTAATAGTTCATAGAATGTTGATAGATGACCAGCACATTTCCTGCAAATATAGACTTGAAGCATCACTAGAGGCACATATAATTAGTAGTTCTGCTCCATATTCCCAGTATATTGAGTTCCTCCTTAGTTATCTCTCTCTCTCTGTGTCGCTCAGGGTCTGAGGATTGTCTTCTCCGACGGCTCCAGGATCATCTTTCGTCTCAGTGGGACAGGCAGCGCTGGTGCGACCGTCAGGCTCTACATAGACAGCTATGAGAAGGACCCCGCCAAAATCTACGGCGACGCACAGGTGAGACCTGGGGGCTGAGGAGCAGCAGGGCTCTTCTCTGATTGGATGTGACAGGATCATTTTAGAGGCACAGTGGGGGAGCTCTTGTACTTGTCATGATGATTCAATGTAAGATGAAGTATTTCTACACCCACCACACACACACACACACAAGCCTGGCAGCTAGCTTGTTTTGGGTCGTCGGGTCCAACAATAGTGCCTTTATGAATTCTTAGTTGACTTGAAGGAGAAGGAATGTTTGGCTAAGAGTTGAGTCATGGTTGATATCAGGCCATGGGAAAAAATAAGGTCGAAAAGCACAGAGTTGACACTTCATAAAATCATTCTGAGTGGTCTGGGCAGGAGGGACAGACTGATGGAGTGAGAAAGACAAAGAATGGTGGGAAAAAAATCATTTTGGATAAAGAGGCCTTCTATGGCACAGATTAATTTAGGACCATTTCTATTGCTTACAAATCTAAAAGGATTGGATAGGTGAAAGCATTATGGTAGCGGCTCAGCTTGGCTTGTTCCAGGGCTAGTTGGACTTATGTGTTCAGTCTGTAACTATAGCATATACGTTAGTGGGGTTATAGGAAGAGGCTATGACCGAGTGAGACTGGAGTGTAATGTTGACTGTTTGGCTTCCTCAGGTCATGCTGAAACCTCTGGTGGAGATTGCGCTGAAGATCTCTGGGCTCCATGAGAAGACCGGCCGCACCGGGCCCACTGTGATCACGTAGACTGCTGGCCCTGCCCCCCACTGTGATCACGTAGACTGCTGGCCCTGCCCCCCACTGTGATCACGTAGACTGCTGGCCCTGCCCCCCACTGTGATCACGTAGACTGCTGGCCCTGCCCCCCACTGTGATCACGTAGACTGCTGGCCCTGCCCCCCACTGTGATCACGTAGACTGCTGGCCCTGCCCCCCCACTGTGATCACGTAGACTGCTGGCCCTGCCCCCCCACTGTGATCACGTAGACTGCTGGCCCTGCCCCCCCACTTTGATCACGTAGACTGCTGGCCCTGATCAGGCCCTGTCACACCCTTCCAGGTAACTCTGTCCTATCAACTGTTCCACTTGTGGCACTGAAGAACAACCTCACCTCACTTGTACCATAAAGCCATCCAAACAAAAGCTTAAAATGTAACACTGCCATTCACCATGAATAAAACTTCCTTACAAAATAATATTGTCGCACTCATGTGTTTTTATTTGGGAGATGTTAAATAAATATATATTTCAAAATACATTTATTAGAATTTCTTAGGGAAGACACAAAAGCAGTATGAACAGTCAGTTTTGTTGTCCGTAGAATTCTACATTTAAGACAGACCTGAAGTCAGTGACCAATGTCAATCTCTCCCAGCATGCCTGATCTAGCCAATCAGCTGAGAGATCAGTGCTAGGATGTGATTATGGTGGTGAGATCAGTCAACCAGCTTGGGGACATACACAGCCAATTTTGATGCCAGAGGGCCTGGTTTGGGGGCAATCCAACTATGGAAACGCCGGAGTAGCTTAATGATGCTGCATGTGTAGATGTAAAACATTACTGTGCTTAAGTTTAGTGCTGCAGCCACGCAGAGGTTAAACAAACAGCTCCTGGCATCAGGTGGGTCTAAGCCTCTTAGGGCCTCTCTGAAGAAGAGTACATTGACTTCTGGGCTGGGAGGTATCAGACAGACATTTCCCCCCCTTACCATAATCTCTCTGCTCTCATCCCCCTCTCCTATTCTTCTAAATGTTTGTTCTCTTTCATCTTCTCTCTACTTCCCACCACACATACCAGGCCAGGGGTGTCTGTCTAGTTGAACTGATGAGAACTAACTCTGGTAGACCTAGACCATAACCCCTCAGCAGACAGTGTGTGAGAAAGCATTGAGGTAGCCAGAACTAGCCAGCCCTTCACTGAGCAAGGGGAGACTGGAATGAGTGGGTGGAGTGATATTAATGGTGATGGCCTCTTAGCGGAGACACTGTTCTGGATATGAACATGGCAAGTTATTCTATCCTCTGTCATCAAACAAGCCAAGAAGTGCAGGATGGATCAGAATGGGTTCTGTCCAGAGTCAATATGGGAGAAGTGGGAGAGGGAGTATTTCCAAAAGGTGAAGTCTTTCCAAAGACATTCCTGGGTTGCGTCCCAAATGACACCTTATGGGCCCTGGTCTAAAGTAGTGCACCACATAGGGAATAGGGTGCCATTTGGGGGACAGTCCTGATCCTGAAGAGGAATAGAAGACCAATTGAATCTACTCTTCCTGTTCTCTGCAGTGAAATGTACTTGATAATCAGTCACCATTATACTGAATGATGTGTAAGATGATCTTAAGATGATCTTCTAGCCAGATGACAGAAAGCTAAGCAAGAGAGAGACTTCTCGTGAGGGACAATACAGTTCCAGAACTTCCAGCTAGTGAGGGACAATACAGTTCCAGAACTTCCAGCTAGTGAGGGACAATACAGTTCCAGAACTTCTTGCTAGTGAGGAAAAATACAGTTCCAGAACTTCTAGCTAGTGAGGGACAATACAGTTCCAGAACTTCCAGCTAGTGAGGGAAAATACAGTTCCAGAACTTCCAGCTAGTGAGGGACAATACAGTTCCAGAACTTCTAGCTAGTGAGGGACAATACAGTTCCAGAACTTCCAGCTAGTGAGGGACAATACAGTTCCAGAACTTCTTGCTAGTGAGGAAAAATACAGTTCCAGAACTTCTAGCTAGTGAGGGACAATACAGTTCCAGAACTTCCAGCTAGTGAGGGAAAATACAGTTCCAGAACTTCCTGCTAGTGAGGGAAAATACAGTTCCAGAACTTCCTGCTAGTGAGGGAAAATACAGTTCCAGAACTTCCTGCTAGTGAGGGAAAATACAGTTCCAGAACTTCCTGCTAGTGAGGGAAAATACAGTTCCAGAACTTCCTGCTAGTGAGGGAAAATACAGTTCCAGAACTTCCTGCTAGTGAGGGAAAATACAGTTCCAGAACTTCCTGCTAGTGAGGGAAAATACAGTTCCAGAACTTCCAGCTAGTGAGGGACAATACAGTTCCAGAACTTCCAGCTCTAGGAAGAGAAGAGATTGATGTATAGCATAAGAGAAATGGAGAAACTTGTCCTCTTCCAACCTCATTTACTGGTTATGGATTGACGTCACCTTTTGTCATTATCCCGTCTCCTGAGTCCTGTGTCTAAATTGTCTCAAATTTAGTTAATTGTTGAGAAGCAGCAAAATCAGGCGATCTCTCTCTCTCTCTCTCTCTCTCTCTCTCTCTCTCTCGACATGGGGAAAAGAAAATTGCTTTGGGGAGCACAAATAGACTTATTCCACCCATACCTGTCATGTATGTCAATGTCATTCATGTTGACGACTCAAATCCACTAAACCCTGGCCTTTATTTGTTGGGCATCTCTGTAGCATAGAAGGGGTTCACCTTAACCCCACCCCCCAAAGGTACAGGCTGTGACGGGGATATGTAACGACTCTAAATGGTTCCTCTTTGAGGTCCATCGGGGGATGAATAGTAGGATGGACAGTTTGGTCCTGGACCTGCATTGTTGAGGCCCAGACCTGTGATTCTGACACAGTGCGACACATAACGTCTTCCCCTATTTCGGCCGTGCCGGTAATGGTTCCCAGGTTGTATTTAGATTGGCTGTCATTACGTCAGGTAATCACAATAAGGCTTACATTAAGCCGCTCTGGTCTGGAGCTATTAGATGGCTAAATGACTTTCTTTGTGGTTGGCAGGGCGACTGTGTTTTTATAGCGGTCCGTAGATTACTCTGCAGGAGGAACCGGTCCCTTGGGACATAGAATAACACCATCAGCTGACAAAGCCATCATTCTAAAACGCCTTAAATAAGTCCTGAAGTGGAGAAAACACAGAGTACAATAAAATCAAGTATAACTCAATGTTTCTTGTGGTTTTCTCTGAACCTCTCTCTCTTTATCCATTAAAGCGGCAATCTGCAGTTGAAACAATAACAAATGGAAATCCCGCCACTGTTTCGGTAAAAAGCTGAGAGATGGAGCTGGAGAAATGCAACCACTCAAATTCATAGAATTATGGATGCAAGGACTGACATACCATTATATCAACATTTTCATTTAAGCATCTTTTGAGGCCATAAAGAGTTTCTTTACAGTTACTTAGTTTCTAAACATTTTAGTAAAAGATGCTTATAAGCTTTTTCAAGATGTCCACCATTGTTCCTGTACCAAAGAAACTAAAGGTAACCTAACTAAATGACTATCACCCCGTAGCATGAAGTGCTTTGAGAGGCGGGATAATTCTTAAAGGTCTGATAATTCTTAAATGTCTGTCCTATATCTAGGAGATATAAGAAAGTGCAGAAAATACTGTATATACAGTACCAGTCAAAAGTTTGGGCACAGCTACTCATTCAATGTTTTCTCTTTATTTTTACTGTTCTACATTGTAGAATAATAGTGAAGACATCAAAACTATGAAATAACACATATGGAATCATGTATTAACTAAAAAAGTGTTAAACAAATCAAATTTATTTTAGATTTGAGATTCTTTAAAGTAGCCACCCTTTGCCTTGATGACAGCTTTGCACACTCTTGACATTCTCTTAACCAGCTTCACTTGAAACGCTTGAAGGAGTCTTGAAGGAGTTTCCACATATGCTGAGCACTTGTTGGCTGCTTTTCCTTCACTCTGCGGTCCAACTCATCCCAAACCATCTCAATTGGGTTGAGGTGGGTGATTGTGGAGGCCAGGTCATCTGATGCACTATTCCATCACTCTCCTTCTTGGTCAAATAGCCCTTACACAGCCTGGAGGTGTGTTGGGTCATTGTTCTGTTGAAAAACAAATGATAGTCTCACTAAGCGCAAATCAGATGGGATGGCGTATCGCTGCAGAATGCTGTGGTAGCCATGCTGGTTAAGTGTGCCTTGAATTCTAAATAAATCACAGACAGTGTCAAATCAAATCAAAGTTTATTTGCCACGTACGCCGAATACAACAGGTGTAGTAGACCTTACAGTGAATTGTTTACTAACAGGCTCTAACCAATAGTGCGGAGAAAAAAAGTGTGTGTGTGTGTGTGTGTGTGTGTGTGTGTGTGTGTGTGTGTGTGTGTGTGTGTGTGTGTGTAGGTAAGTAAAGAAATAAAACAACAGTAAAAAGATTTTGAAAATAAGAGTTGCAAGGCTACATACAGACACCGGTTAGTCAGGCTGATTGAGGTAGTATGTACATGAAGATATGGTTAAAGTGACTATACATATATGATAAAAAGAGAGTAGCAGTAATGTAAAAGAGGAGTTGACGGGTGGGACACAATGCAGATAGCCCGGTTAGCCAATGTGCGGGAGCACTGGTTGGTCGAGCCAATTGAAGTCAGTGAGTCCAAACTTTTGACTGGTACTGTATATATGTTTTATTAGATTATATGTTGGGTTCTGATGGAGTGTAACAGCTGAACTAAGCTGATGAGGCATTTATAAGTTATATTCTTCAAAAATCAATGGATACATATTAACTTATAAGCCCAAAAATGGATGTACTGTAGCACCCTCGACTAACCTGTGCCCCCGCACATTGACTTTGTACCGGTTCCCCCTGTATATAGTCTCGTTATTGTTATTTTACTGCTACTCTTTAATTACTTGTTACTTTAATTTCTTATTGTTATGTGTATTTTTTAAACCGCATTGTTGGTTAGGGGCTTGCCAGTAAGCATTTCTCTGTTGTATTCAGGACATGTGACTAATAACATTTGATTTGAACTGCATATTGTCCCCTATAAAGTATTTTTCACTCAAATAATTGTATGATGTCATGTATTATAAGAATTTATAATTAGAAAATGAAACTAAAACATAATCTGCAGAAAATGAATTTTACATCTTATAAATGTGACTCAAATCTGTTTAGACCATTTTAAACCCATTTGCACTGTACAACTATTGTACTGTGAAACCTGTGGAACATTTCGAGGGCTGATGACATTAACAGGTCTTCCCTAAATAGCCAGTGTGTTTAAAACGTGGTTGATATAGATTTCACATCTCTTAGGCAGATGAGCTGGATAACTAAACGCTGTCAGGATTGTTGAGCTTTTATTCTCATCCTTTCCATACTGGTGTCATGTTGAACTGCGAGGAGATATACTGTCTCTCCAGGAATAGGGATTGCAGTACAGAACAGTTCTGTGTTGGTTGAGATAGGCCACAGGGGACCACCATGTTACTGACATTACTGAGACTGGTTTTAAGTCAGGAAAGGAATCCACACAATGATCTGTTAGGATATAAAACTGCTCAGAGGCTCAGCATAATGGATGTTTCTGACCGCACTGCAGATGCTGGATCTTATGCATAGACCTCTATATTTTGTATTTTTTCTCTTCTACTCTCTTCTTCTCTCCTTTCTTCTCCTCTCATTCTCCCTCTGGTCCTTGCTCAAGATTCTCTTGGAGAAACCACAGCGTTGTGAGGCTTCTTCTCCTACTGCCAGAGAGTGCATTTCTGTGGTCCAGTCCAGAGCAAGAGAGTGATGTTTCTGTGGTCCAGTTTAGAGCGAGGGAGGGAAGTTTCTGTGGTCCAGTTCAGAGCGAGAGAAGGAAGTTTCTATGGTCCAGTTTAGAGCGAGAGAAGGATTCTGTGGTCCAGTTCAGAGCGAGAGAGGGAGGTTTCTGTGGTCCAGTTTAGAGTGAGAGAAGGTTTCTGTGGTCCAGTTTAGAGCAAGAGAGGGAGGTTTCTGTGGTCCAGTTTAGAGTGAGAGAAGGTTTCTGTGGTCCAGTTTAGAGCAAGAGAGGGAGGCAGGGAAGGAGAGAGAGAGAGAGAGAAAAGAAAGGGAGCACATTAACTGTACAAATATAACACAACATCAAATGAACATGTTTCCTCAGCTTACTCTCTGGCATAGGTCTCACATAGAACAGAATTAAATAGCCATTTGCTCTGAAGCAACAAGGCAAAACACTCTCGCTTTTCAAACTCCCACACTTTCCCCACCTTAAGAAGCAACAGCTGGGAAAATGAACCGTGCCGGGTTTTCCGTTTGTTTACTGCGCAGGGCATGACAAATTATACCAGAGACGCACTTGTTTTACAAAGTAATAACTCTCAAACGTTGTTTATGTGACACAAACCTCAAAAGAAAAACATTCTGGTTAAGGTACCAACACAAATAATACGTGGGTGCAGTTCTCTTGTTCTATGTGTGTATCCTGAACATTTAGATCCGCTTTCCTGGACACAGATTAATCCTGGCCCTGCACTAAAATACATGCTGAATGGAAAAGTGCTTTTTAGTCCAGGACTAGGTTAAATCTGTGTCTGGGAAACCGGCTCATACGACTTACATTGAACATTATCTACATTTTCTGGACAGAGAGAGGATACTTACTATATGTTGTTTTCTATCAGTTACTTTACCAGGTTAAATTAGATTAAATCTAAACTATCAACCGTAACCACTTAAGACAAACCAAACAAACACAGGAACATTATCCCTCTCATTGTAACCATCTTCATTCCCTTTGTCTTCCTGCTCATCCCCACATCCTGACCCTAAACCCCCTCCACCCCCTCTTACCCCCATGTCCCTAATGATCTGCAGTGTGGGCACTAGGGAGAAGGATAACACCGGCTGATCTTCTGACATTTTCACACCATCCGGCATGTTAGCCTGTCACTCAGAAACACAACTGTCATTGGAAGGCTGACAGATTGAGAAAATGCAAGCGAGGGACCACCCAGACACAGTGTACCTCCTCCTTCCTGCCTCCCTGCTCCTCCTCCCCTACAGCCCTCTTACATTGGAATGGAGGGAAGAGAAAAGTGTTTGTTATTCCTTTGTCTTTTCTTTCTTTGGTCCCGTGTGGCTCAGTTGGTGGAGCATGGTGCTTGCAATGCCAAGGTTGTGGGTTAGAAGCCCATGGTGGACCAGTATGAAAAGAAAAACAATGACGCACTCACTAAGTTGCTATGGATAAGAATGTATCCTAAATTACTAAAATGTAAATGTCTCTAGAGTAACAGAGGGGTGCTGCATAATGCCTACCCCTCAGTCAAGATGCACTTACTTCATAGTGGGGTGGAGTAGGCCAAGGTACTACATAGTTGAGCCCTAAAGAGAGAGGGAGGGGGAGAGTGAGGTCACTTTTATTTTGTCTGCCATTAGTGATGATGTCACCTTATCAGTCCAAAATGAGGGTGGGGGCAGAAACTACAGTACATCTATTGCCAGTGACAGTAAGGAGCACAAAGTGCTAACACATTTCCAGTCAGACAGACGGTTGGACAAATACAGTGATTGTAGTCATCTGAAGAGAAAGAGAGTAGATGGCAGCCAGGTTTGAGAGAGAAGGAGAAAGAATAATTTTATTTTCATTTCCTTCTGGCGTCTGTTGAAGTTGCTTTGAGACAACATCATCAGAGGTCGTGTCAGCCTTTTAACAGAGACCTCAGTCATTCTGTGTGTGTGTGTGTGCCCGTGTGTCCATCCATCCACAGAGAACCGGGGGATCCCCTCTTCAAAAGAGACCATAATCCAGACCTCCATCTCCCCTCCCATTAGAATTAGATGAGTTTTGCTGTGCATGGTTGCAATTTTAAGAGTCATATTTTAAAGATTCTCTCAGAGAGAAAAAACGTACCTTTTCGTAAATGTTTCTGCTACTTAACCAACCCTGTAGTAATGGCTTACAAATGTTTAATATTAGATGTAATCATGGCGGAGAGAGGGAGTAGAGAGAGACATTCAACTTTTCTATTTTTTCTCCTTGTAGCTTCCCTGGCCCGGGATGTCTAATTCCAAAGAAAGCAGCAGAAATCTTTGAGTTTATACAAAACTATGTTGTTACTTTATTACGATTTTCCTTAACCTTTGCATGTCTTTATTGTGTGTGTTTGCAATCAAACAGCTTTGGTAATATGGCTGGACTGAAGCAGTGCTTGAGTTGGCATTATTACATGTTTCAGTTGTTTCTGTTGCAGCTAACATGGATGATGTGTCCTTTCTCTTGAGACGTGTGTCAAATCAAATCACATGTTATTGGTCACCTACACATATTTAGCAGATGTTATTGCGGGTGTAGTGAAATGCTTGTGGTTCTAGCTCCAAGAGTATCTAACAACTCACAACAATACACACTAATCTAATAGTAAAATATATATAAATATTAGATTGAGCAATGTCGGATTGGAATTGACCAAAATACAATAGAATAGAATATAGTATATACAGTACATATGAGATGAGTAAAGCAGTATGTAAACATGATTTAATCATTATTAAAGTGACTGGTGTTTCATTATTAAAGTGGCCAGTGATTCCAAGTCTATGTATATAGGACAGCAGCCTCTAAGGTGCAGGATTACGTAACCGGGTAGAAGCCGGCTAGTGATGGTTATTTAACAGTCTGATGGCCTTGAGATAGAAGCTGTTTTTCAGTCTCTCGATCCCAGCTTTGATGCACCTGTACTGTGTGTGTGTGTGTGTGTGTGTGTGTGTGTGTGTGTATATATATATATATATATTTATATATATACACACAAGTGTTCTCCAGAAGATACACTGACAATCCCTATCTGTCTTACTCTATAACAGGAAGAAAAACACTATCAAATGCAGTTGGAGGAGTTGGATCAGATTATACAGACTGGCAAATGTCCCAGCTTGCCAGCCAGTCAGCTAGTCAGCCAGCCAGCCGGCCAGTGCTGATGAGAAGTTGGGAAATGGGAAGTGAAATGGTGGACTTGTGAGTCATCATAGCCCTGTCACTTCAAACAGCAGAGCGCTCATAGCTCTTCATGTCTCCGCCGCCAGATGGCCTAACGAGCAGGAGCAGGTCAGGATGTGGGACCCGGAGATGCTAAATAGCTACCATTCACTTTTCTCTCCCCCACAGGTACTAGAAAGACAACTCTGACACTGATAAAGTGTGTCTAATGGGTGAAGTGTGTATAGGTCAAATTAAACAGGGTGTAAAGTTTGGAGATGGTGATATGCTTTTATAAAAGCTTTGGAATTTATTATAATGTTGCTTTCAGTTAGTTGGAGGCCGAGATTGTGCAGGGTGTAGGTGTGTGTTGTTATTGTTTTGTAACCATATGTTCCCAGACCAACTGCCCCAACGCCCCCCCCCCCCCCTCTCTCTCTCTCGCTCTCTCTCTATCCCTCCCTATCCCTCCCTATCCCTCTATCCGCGCTTCCTCTCTCTCTCTCTGTCTCTCTCTCTCTCTCTCTCTCTGTCTCTCTCTCTCTCTCTCTCTCTCTCTCTCTCTCTCTATCCCTCCCTATCCCTCCCTATCCCTCTATCCGCCCTTCCTCTCTCTCTCTCTGTCTCTCTCTCTCTCTGTCTCTCTCTCTCTCTCTGTCTCTCTCTCTCTCTCTCTCCCTCCCTATCCCTCTATCTGCGCTTCCTCTCTCTCTCTCTGTCTCTCTCTCTCTCGCTCTCTCTGTCTCTCTCTCTCTCTCTGTCTCTCTCTCTCTCTGTCTCCCTCTCTCTCTTTCTCTCTCTCTCTCTCTATCCCTCCCCATCCCTCTATCCTCCCTTCCTCTCTCTCTCTCTCTCTCTCTCTCTCTCTCTCTCTCTATCCCTCTCTCTCTCTATCCCTCCCTATCCCTCTATCCTCCCTTCCTCTCTCTCTCATCTATCCTCTCTCTTCCCTTCTTTCCATCTCTTAATTTCTCCCTCTCTCCCTTCATTGCTCTTCAGTTCAATTCAATTCAATTCAAAAGGCTTTAATGGCATGTGAAACAAATGTTAACATTGCCAAAGCAAGTGAAATAGATAATAAATAAAAGTGAAATAAACAATACAAAATGAACAGTAAACATTACACTCACACACACATGTTTCAAAAGAATAGAGACATTTCAAACATCATATTACGTCTATGTACAGTGTTATAATCATGTGTAAACAGTTAAAGTACAAAAGGGAAAATAAATAAACATAAATATGGGTTGTATTTACAATGGTGTTTGTTCATGACTGGTTGACCTTTTTGTGTGGCAACAGGTCACAAATCTTTCCCCCTCTCTCTCCCTTAATCTCCCTTCCCCTGTTCAGAAGAGCATGCATCACTTTCAAATTCATGACAATGAATAAACTCTATCCTGTAAACTCTACATTAGTTGGCCCTGGATTGAGTGTGTGATGTCTCATTCCACATGTTACCAATTTCAACCTCTTGGCTGTGCTCCAACATTGTGTATGCTGGAATCATTTCTTTAACCCACATCAACCTGCTCATGTCTTTCTAGTGATACAAATATTTTTGCAATAATCTATTTTTCTGTAGTGAATTGGAACTGCTGATATTATTTTCTAAAATGATTAATTGATTGATACACACTTTTGCATGACCTGAAGTAGGCTAGCCTACTTTTACTCCAGCTTTGTTACAGCAATTAGAATAGGTTCTTATGTATGTCTGCTCTGCTAGTATAGCCCACCCATATGGGAATTAATAAATGAACTTCAAACACCATAGATAGACCGCAATGCATCACGTTTTCCTTGGTGCGATCTGAACACTTTGGTTGCGCAAAGAACTGTGTATTTTCAACACAAGGTGGCGACACATCGAGCACTAATCAGAGCCAGATGGCTCGTGCAAGACGAGCCGCTCAGACAGAGGTTTTGTGAGCGTGCGCTCAGAGCGGGAAAGAAGGCAGTGGGACTCCGGCGGTCAGAGAGAGGAGACAGGGAAAGAAGACAGTGGGACTCCGGCGGTCAGAGAAAGGAGACAGGGAAAGAAGACAGTGGGACTCCGGCGGTCAGAGAGAGGAGACAGGGAAAGAAGACAGTGGGACTCCGGCGGTCAGAGAGAGGAGACAGGGAAAGAAGACAGTGGGACTCCGGCGGTCAGAGAGAGGAGACAGGGAAAGAAGACAGTGGGACTCCGGCGGTCAGAGAGAGGAGACAGGGAAAGAAGACAGTGGGACTCCGGCGGTCAGAGAGAGGAGACAGGGAAAGAGAGAGAACTTCGTGCGTTCTACTACACACAGTCACAGGATAAGGACGAGTGCGTAGACAGTTATTATATACATATTTGTGTGTCTTCTTTTTAAATCAACGTTTGCACGTGAGATTACGGTTGTAGTGGGTGTAAAGGAACTAGAATAGAATCGGAGGAATGTATCCAGCTAAAGCAACAGGGACCCACCGTCCTCCGAGATGTCAGCTCCACATTATCCGAACCATCGTGCTACTCCTGGCTGTCCTAGAGATGACTGCGACACGTAAGAATGTGACTTTATTACAGTGTTACAATGTCATATTATCTGAAACACACGCAAATTTGAATGCCATGCATTTTCATATTTGATGCCATTCGTATGGTGATACATAGGCTATTGGTCACTAGCCGTAAGCCTATCGATGTATTCGATTGACGTGTCTCTGCAAAATATTTTCTTTCCTCATTTTATTTGTCCCCCCCCCCCCGTTAATAAAACAAAATTCAGATGGTTATATGGACATTCAATTCGTTGTTTTCTTGGACTTCGAAATAGGCTACTTGGTTCCACATAATATCTTAATTGATCAAGTATTGTTTACCGCCAAGTCGTTTATATTTTAAACAAAGCCAATTGAAATATTGATTTATAATCTCCAGTATATTGAAATACAAAAGGACTCTTCTTCTCCAGGCATGATGAAGAGGATAACTATCTCAGTCCCAGCTGGAGGTCCATTGTGAGTGTCGATCCATTTGTGATTTAAAGCAAACTCAGCAATACAATGCTGACTGATGCTGAGAGTAATGAAGTTTTTCGAAAGGGAAGAAAATGTCTTTGTTGGAACAGACTCACTCCGTCAGAAATGTAAGGCTAATCACTGTAGTCAAATAACAAACAGTAGCCTAGCTAGACTTGTCGTGTGTCTAAAAGTATTGTCTTGCAACGTTGTCTTCTACAATCTCTATAGGCCTAGTACCTTGTCCTGCACGCACTGGCAGTGAGGAAGTTAATTAATATATCATGTTGTTTACATTTCTGTCACAACAGTTGTGATTTCAGGGACATAAAGTGACTTTATAGCTAATAATATCCTTTCACTAAGTCATCACAAAGCCAAACAATCACTCTCCTCCCCACACTTAACCTGTGAAAGGTTATAAACATCCTGTGGCTTTATATAAGCTTTATAACAGCTGTCTAGCGGGAGGCAGGTGCCCAGATGGTGTCAAGTAGTTTCCATTAGGGCCCGGAAATTGCCAGGGACCTCACGATATAATACTATCACGATACTTAGGTGCCGATACGATATGTATTGCGATTCTAACGATCCTCGTGATTCTATATGTGTTACTATTCAATACTGTGATTTTATTGTGATTTGATGTTGTTCACCATATGTCTGCTGCAGAGGGACAAGAGAGCCAGGAGACTAAGAGTGTTGATCAGTCATGGAAATACAAGTGCTAAAAACAAATTGTCTCCCTATTTAAAAAGTGCAGTTACAGCCAACTAACGCAAAAATAATATTGCAATATTGTCAATATGATACATTGTTTCCTCTAGGATTTTTTTCAGCAGCGGTGGCAAAGTTATTGTGGGCATGTGGGCATGGGGGCATGTGGGCTTAGTGGGCATGTGGGCTTAGTGGGCATGTGGGCTTAGTGGGCATGTGGGCTTAGTGGGCATGTGGGCTTAGTGGGCATGTGGGCTTAGTGGGCATGTGGGCTTAGTGGGCATGTGGGCTTAGTGGGCATGTGGGCATGTGGGCTTAGTGGGCATGTGGGCTTAGTGGGCATGTGGGCTTAGTGGGCATGTGGGCTTAGTGGGCATGTGGGCATGTGGGCTTAGTGGGCATGTGGGCTTAGTGGGCATGTGGGCTTAGTGGGCATGTGGGCATGTGGGCTTAGTGGGCATGTGGGCTTAGTGGGCATGTGGGCTTAGTGGGCATGTGGGCTTAGTGGGCATGTGGGCTTAGTGGGCATGTGGGCTTAGTGGGCATATGGGCATGGGAGCATGTGGGCATGGGGGCATGTGGGCAATACTTTTAGACACACGACAAGTCTAGCTAGGCTACTGTTTGTTATTTGACTACAGTGATTAGCCTTACATTTCTGACGGAGTGAGTCTGTTCCAACAAAGACATTTTCTTCCCTTTCGAAAAACTTCATTACTCTCAGCATCAGTCAGCATTGTATTGCTGAGTTTGCTTTAAATCACAAATGGATCGACACTCACAATGGACCTCCAGCTGGGACTGAGATAGTTATCCTCTTCATCATGCCTGGAGAAGAAGAGTCCTTTTGTATTTCAATATACTGGAGATTATAAATCAAGTGGGCATGTGGGCTTAGTGGGCATGGCCAATGGCGTGAACAATTTTAGAGGCCCTCCTCTTTTAGAGGCATGGCCAATGGCGTGAACTATTTTAGAGGCCCTCCTCTTGGCCACAGATTTAGCTGTTTTGAAGTTAATTTCCTGCAACACATGTTGACATGGGGCTGAGAGAAAATGTGCAGTTTTAAAGCTAATTTCCAGGGGTTATGCATTGTTCTTATGCTATCTGAGTGACTCATTTTAGATTGTCCCCGTCTGTCTAGTTTTTATTTTGGTGGTTGTTAGTTCTCAAAGATGATCTTAGAAATACATAGCTCCATTATCCTTTCTAAATACTTTATATCAGGTTTTAGTAATTTTTTACATTTAATTTAGTATTATTTTTACTCCCCTTTTTTCTCTCCAATTTCGTAGTATCCAATTATTAGTAGTTACTGTCTTGTCTCATCGCTACAACTCCCGTACGGGCTCGGGCGAGACGAAGGTCGAAAGTCATGCGTCCTCCGAAACACAACCCAACCAAGCCGCACTGCTTCTTAACACAGCGAGCATCCAACCCGGAAGCCAGCCGCACCAATGTGTCGGAGGAAACACTGTGCACCTAGCGACCTGGTCAGCGTGCACTGTGCCCGGCCCGCCATAGGAGCCGCTAGTGCGCGATGAGACAAGGATATCCCTACCGGCCAAACCCTCCCTAACCTGGATGATGCTAGGCCAATTGTGCGTCGCCCAATGGACCTCCCGGTCGCGGCCGGCTGCGACAGAGCCTGGGCTCGAACCCAGAGTCTCTGGTGGCACAGCTAGCACTGCGATGCAGTGCCTTAGACCACTGCACCACCCGGGAGGCCCCTGGTTTTAGTAATTAAAGTTTTCACTGAAAATGTTTTACTATCCCATTTTTTGATCATATTTTTTGGGGTGGAACAGCCCGCCGCTGTTAAATGAATATAGGGGAAACACTGCGATACGATGCAATATATCGTCAAAAATAATATCTGATATGTAACTATCGATTTTTATTTCCCCATCACTAGTTTCCACAGTTTAAAAGTTTGGAAGAGAGGTGCTGTCATTGGGCAATTTTGGTTTGCCCTCTTGTGAATTGAATAGGATTTTAGTTTGTTACCCAGTTTGTCTATGTGTTATTAATTGCCTGCTAGAGGATGTGTCTAGGTTTGTTTGGATTACACCAGTCCTCCCTATTGGATTGGTATATTATTTACAAAGGTTGGAGGAGGCAGTAAGGCCATATTCTGACATGCCACTCTCTTAGACTAGTGTCAGGAGCCAGGAATGGTAATCCAAGAAACATGACTGGATGAGTTATGTGTTCATCAAATAGGATTTTATGATAGAACAGGAAAAGGGGGGGATCAAACCCTCGTAACCATTTCATATCTCCACTTCTTCAGCAGACTGGAAAAGGGGAGTGGAAAGAAACACATTCTCAATCTGCCATGATACAGAGTCTCTTGCATGTCATAACAGTCAGAGGGCTATCAATCATTTGGGTGGAACTGCCTCGGGTACAGATTTCAACAAGACAGAACTGTTGACACTAAAGGCACTTTGCCTCTGAAAAACCCTGTCTGGACTGCAGTCTCTGTCTCTAGCAGGAAGCCTCCTGTCCTCTTCCTCAGCTCTGATAGCTGAGCTCTTAGCCCCCTCTTCTCTCTCTCCTCCTAATGCATGGTACTGTAACTCAGCCATCCATTGCTGTATCTTTAAAAGCCTTCTCAGACGTTCAGGAATGTGAAGGAACTATATGTGTGAAACAGATGTAATGGTTGTAGTGTATGTACGTGTGTGTGTGTGTGTGTGTGTGTGTGTGTGTGTGTGTGTGTGTGTGTGGGGGGGGGGGGTGTATGTGTGTGTGTGTATGTGTGTGTGTGTGTGTGTGTGTATGTGTGTGTGTGTATGTGTGTTTGTGTGTGCCTTCGCCTGCGTGTGTGTGTGTTTTGTGACAGTTTTGGTCCAGTGTGAAGCATCTGGAAAGATAATAAAGGCACACACCTTCTATGAATCAGTCCTCAGTCATAAATCATACACTCCTCAGCTGGTCCCTCGTTACTTTCAAACAACAGTGCGTAAAACATGTCATGCATTAGCAATTACCTACTTACCTTTTGTTATTCACATCATATGTTTGCCAAGTTTATATGGCTATATTGCTCAACATACACCATGTTTTGAAGATGATGTCTTGTCTTGGCTAATTGTTTAAGTGGTGGTTACTTACAGTAATAGATGGCTATACAATTCTTACTCAGTTATTATTTCGTGCAGTGTTACATTAAACGGATGGTCAGATATGAGAAGCAGAAATATGAACTTGAATGCACTATCAGGCATCCATTTTTTATTTAATTTGTTTCCCCTCCCCACTGGGCACTCACTGGTTGAATCAACGTTGTTTCTGCATCATTTCAATGAAATTACGTTGAACCAACGTGGAATAGATGTTGAATTGACGTCTGTGCTCAGTGGGTCTCCTCAAGTTGTGGTTGTTGTGTGTTTGGGTTTGTAGTGTAACAACTAGCAGCAGCAGTAGAGCTACTGATTACTTTCATTACTGACTTCCGCTTGTGTTTCCCAGCGCAATGACATCATTAAATCAAATCAAATTGTATTTGTCACATGCACCAAAAACAACAGGTATATAGATCTTACCGTGAAATGCTTACTTATAAGCCCTTAACCTACAATGCAGTTCAAGAAATAGAGTTAAGAAAATATTTACCAAATAAACTAAAGACTGTAAAGAAAATGAGATCACAAGTGTTTCCTATCGATCTTTGATAGCATACCAGTGGCACTATTATTCCCGTAGACTGGCAACCAGGTATGTTAGGCTACTACTGAAAATACTATCCAGTAGCCTAATTTAGTGAAGGAAAAAAACATAATTGTGGGTGGGTTTAATCCTAAATCTTGGTAAAATGTGGGTGGTTTTGGAAAATAACCCAGAGGTTTGCTTCTTAGATATTAGATTGTGATAAATAGGTTCTGTAAATTGCAATAGATTGCAGTTTTACTGTAAGTTATTCCTTCTTACAACTGCATTATATTTTCATCTTAAAGCCTTCTAAGAAACAACCCCACAGAAAGCTAAGCCTAGTGTTTTTCTGGTTGGGAGTCTTGACTCTTGGGAGACTATGATTCATTGAGGCTAAACATTGTTCACTCTCATGTCATATCCTCATTTGGTCTCTGCTCTCTCTGGGCTAGAGAGAGGGTTTGATAAAGTTTCTCCCCTGCGATCTGAAGCCAAGCATGGAAACCCCTTTCCTGCAATTACTGTCTGACTGCACTGCACAGCAGAGGTGAGGGCATGGCAGAGAGAACATCTCCTCTGGATATCTATGGACTCAAAGAGTGGTTGGCTTTTTGCTGTAGATTAAGAAGCATCCTCTTGGACATATTCTTTAGAGCTCGTAGTGGAGCTAAGGGCCTAACTTCCTTTACTTGTGTCAACAATTAGCCTAAATAATCAGTTCTTTGATAGAAGAACGACACTCATTATTTAAGTAAAGTGTGCATCAATGCACCTCATGGGTTGTGTAGGCTATGCACTAATGTAGGTATTAGGAAATGCCTTGTAGTAAAAAGAGATATACATTTTGACTTTTTAAATTACAATTTTCCTCGCTTAGTAGCATTTATCCAGGTTAATACGTGGGGACCATGCTATATTTCATTTCACAGGAGTGGGAATGAAACATTACTTTTTAAATTCAGCTGTAAATGTGTCAGTGTAAATCTCTAAAACCTGTTTGCATTGCTTTAAAGGACTTATGGAACCCCGTCGCATGCAGACTGGTAAATCTCTCACCGCCCACAATTAGGCCTTTGTACATTGCCACGCTGTCTTAGAGCTGATAAATACCCAATCTTAGCGGGCTTTTAAAAAATAAATTAATAAATGCTGCTTATCAGTCAACAGATGATTGTGACAGGCAGTGTTAAATTTCTCTCCATGAAGAAAGGCTTTTATTTAGAATTTCCCACAGCATCATATCCATCTTGGAGCATTTCACTCATAAATGCTTCCCCAGAGCAGAGGAAAGGAGAGGAGAGGAGAGGAGAGGAGAGGAGAGGAGAGGAGAGGAGAGGAGAAAAGAGCAGAGGAGAGGAGAGGAGAGGAGAGGAGAGGAGAGGAGAAAAGAGCAGAGGAGAGCAGAGGAGAGGAGACCGGAGGAGAGGAGAGAAGAAAAGAGCAGAGGAGAGCAGAGGAGAGGAGAGGAGAGGAGAGGAGAGGAGAGGAGAGGAGAGGAGAGGAGAGGAGAGCGGAGGAGAGGAGAGCGGAGGAGAGGAGAGAAGAAAAGAGGAGAGGAGAGGAGAGGAGAGGAGAGGAGAGGAGAGGAGAAAAGAGCAGAGGAGAGCAGAGGAGAGGAGAGGAGAGGAGAGGAGAGGAGAGGAGAGGAGAAAAGAGCAGAGGAGAGGAGAGCGGAGGAGAGGAGAGGAGAGCAGAGGAGAGGAGAGGAGAGGAGAGGAGAGCCAGAACAGAGCAGAGGAGAGTAGAGAGCAGCGGTGTTGGTGACTGGTGATGGGGTTAATGTTGAACCACACATTGGCCTTGGCTGGCTGGCTGGCTGGCTCATATATCTGATAAACGGTCTGTCTGAGGAAAGGTAGCCAGGCCCCTCACTGCCACCCATGACATCAGGGCTTTGGATGGGGAAGCCTTGGCACTTGGCAGGCACCCGCTGCGCCACTCCTAGCCGTTAAACTAAAATCATACCAGGATCACTCTCCTTCTGTCTCACCCCCCGCCCCTCAATTCAATTTCAATTTAAGGGCTTTGTTGGCATGGGAAACATGTTAACATTGCCAAAGCAAGTGAAGTAGATAATATACAAAAGTGAAATAAACATATAAAATGTACAGTGTAAACTCACAGAAGTTCCAAAAGAATAAAGAGAATAAAGCCTCTTTCTTTCTCTCCCACCCCTCTCTCTCTCTCTCCCATCTCATCTCTCTCTCCCTCTCTCTCTCTCTCTCTCTCTCTCTCTCTCTCTCTCTCTCTCTCTCTCTCTCTCTCTCTATCTCTCTCTCCCCCTCTCTCTCTCTTCCATCCCATCCCATCTGTCTCTCCCTCTCTCTCCCACCCCCCCCTCTCTCTCTCTCCCATCCTATCCCATCTCTCTCTCCCTCTCTCTCTCCCATCCCATCTCTCTCTCTCTCTCCCATCCCCTCTCTCTCTCTCTCTCTCTCTCTCTCTCTCTCCCATCCCATCTCTCTCTCTCCCTCTCTCTCTCTCTCTCTCTCTCTCTCTCTCTCTCTCTCTCTCCCTCTCTATATTATTATTATTATTATTATTATTATTATTATATATATATATATTTTTCTTCTTTCCAAACTCATCCCAGGATCACTCTCTTGCTGTCTCTCTCTATTTATCTTTTCTTTCTCTTTCAAATCAAATCAAAGTTTATTTGACATGTGAGCCAAATACAACAGGTGTAGTAGACCTTACAGTGAAATGCTTACTTACAGGCTCTAACCAATAGTGCAAAAAAGGTATTAGATGAACAATAGGTAAGTAAAGAAATAAAAACAACAGTAAAAATACAGTGAAAAATAACAGTAGCGAGGCTATAACAGCAGCAAGGCTACATACAGGCACCGGTTAGATGGGCTGATTGAGGTAGTATGTACATGTAGATATGGTTAAAGTGACTATGCATATATGATGAAAAGAGAGTATCAGTAGCGTGAAAAGAGGGGTTGGCGGGTGGTGGGACACAATGCAGATAGCCCGGTTAGCCAATGTGCGGGAACACTGGTTGGTCGGGCCAATTGAGGTAGTATGTACATGAATGTATAGTTAAAGTGACTATGCATATATGATATATGATAAACAGAGAGTAGCAGCAGTGTAAAAGAGGGGTTGGGGCGGGGGCACACAGTGCAAATAGTCCGGGTAGCCATTTTATTACCTGTTCAGGAGTCTTATGGCTTGAGGGGAAAAATGGTTGAGAAGCCTTTTTGTCCTAGACTTGGCACTCCGGTATCGCTTGCCATGCGGTAGTAGAGAGAACAGTCTATGACTGGGGTGCCTGGGGTCTTTGACAATTTTTAGGGCCTTCCTCTGACACCGCCTGGTGTAGAGGTCCTGGATGGCAGGCAGCTTAGCACCAGTGATGTGCTGGGCCGTACGCACTACCCTCTGTAGTGCCTTGCGGTCGGAGGCCGAGCAATTGCCGTACCAGGCAGTGATGCAACCAGTCAGGATGCTCTCGATGTTGCAGCTGTAGAACCTTTTGAGGATCTCAGGACCCATGCCAAATCTTATTAGTTTCCTGAGGGGGAATAGGCTTTGTCGTGTCCTCTTCATGAGTATCTTGGTGTGTTTGGACCATTCTAGTTTGTTGGTGATGTGGACACCAAGGAACTTGAAGCTCTCAATCTGCTCCACTACAGCCCTGTCGATGAGAATGGGGACGTGCTCGGTCCTCCTTTTCCTGTAGTCCACAATCATCTCCTTAGTCTTGGTTACGTTGAGGGATAGGTTGTTATTCTGACACCACCCGGCCAGGTCTCTGACCTCCTCCCTATAGGCTGTCTCGTCGTTGACGGTGATCAGGCCTACCACTGTTGTGTCTTCTGCAAACTTAATGATGGTGTTGGAGTCGTGCCTGGCCATGCAGTCGTGGGTGAACAGGGAGTACAGGAGGGGACTGAGCACGCACCCCTGGGGAGCTCCAGTGTTGAGGATCAGCGTGGCAGATGTGTTGCTACCTACCCTCACCACCTGGGGGCGGCCCATCAGGAAGTCCAGGATCCAGTTGCAGAGGCAGGTCTTTAGTCCAAGGATCCTTAGCTTAGTGATGAGCTTTGAGGGTACTATGGTGTTGAACGCTGAGCTGTAGTCAATGAATAGCATTCTCACATAGGTGTTCCTTTTGTCCAGGTGGGAAAGGGCAGTGTAGAGTGCAATAGAGATTGCATCATCTGTAGATTTGTTTGAGCGGTATGCAAATTGGAGTGGGTCTAGGGTTTCTGGGATAATGGTGTTGATGTGAACCATTACCAGCCTTTCAATGCTCTTCATGGCTACGGACGTGAGTGCTACGGGTCTGTAGTCATTTAGGCAGGCTGCCTTCGTGTTCTTGGGCACAGGGACTATGGTGGTCTGCTTGAAACATGTTGGTAATACAGACTCAATCAGGGACCTGTTGAAAATGTCAGTGAACACACCTGCCAGTTGGTCAGCACATGCCTGGAGCACACGTCCTGGTAATCCGTCTGGCCCCGCAGCCTTGTGAATGTTGACCTGTTTAAAGGTCTAACTCACGTCTGCTACGGAGAGCGTGATCACACAGTCGTCCGGAACAGCTGATGCTCTCATGCATGACTCAGCGTTGCTTGCCTCGAAGCGAGCATAGAAGTGATTTACCTCGTCTGGTAGGCTTGTGTCACTGGGCAGCTCGTGGCTGTGCTTCCCTTTGTAGTCTGTAATAGTTTGCAAGCCCTGCCACATAAGACGAGCATCAGAGCCGATGTAGTATAATTCAATCTTAGCCCTATATTGATGCTTTGCCTGTGTGATGGTTCGTAGCAGGGCATAGCATGATTTCTTATAAGCTTCCGGGTTAGAGTCCTGCACGTTGAAAACGGCAACTCTACCCTTTAGCTCAGTGCAAATGTTGCCTATAATCCATGGCTTCTGGTTGGGGTATGTACGTACAGTCACTGTGGGGACAACGTCCTCGATGCACTTATTGATAAAGCCAGTGACTCAGTCATCGGAAGAATCCCGGAACATGTTCCAGTCTGTGATAGCAAAACAGACCTGTAGTTTAGCATCTGCTTCATCTGACCACTTTTCTTTATAGGCCGAGTCACTGGTGCTTCCTGCTTTAATTTTTGCTTGTAAGCAGGAATCAGGTGGATAGAGGTGTGGTCGGATTTACCAAATGGAGGGCGAGGGAGAGCTTTGTACGCGTCTCTGTGTGTTGAGTACAGGTGATCTAGAATTTTTTCCCCTCTGGTTGCACATTTAACATGTTGATAGAAATTAGGTAGAATTGATTTAAGTTTCCCTGCATTAAAGTCTCCGACCACTAGGAGCGCTGCCTTTGGGTGAGTGGTTTCCTGTTTGCTTATTTCCTTATACAGCTGACTGAGTGTGGTCTTACTGCCAGCATCTGTCTGTGGTGGTTAATAAACAGCCACAAAAAGTATAGCTGAAAATTCCCTAGGCAAGTAGTGTGGACTGCAATTTATCACAATATCCTCTACTTCAGGCGAGCAAAATCTGGAGAGTTCCTTAGATTTCGTGCACCAGCTGTTGTTTACAAATATGCACAGATCGCCCCCCCTCGTCTTACCGGAGTGTGCTGTTCTATCCTGCCGGTGCAGCGTATATCCCGCTAGCTGAATATCCATGTCGTCATTCAGCCACGGTTCCGTGAAACATAGGATATTACAGTTTTTTATGTCCCGTTGGTAGGATATTCGTGATCATACCTCGTCTAATTTATTGTCCAATGATTGCATGTTGGCGAGTAATATTGACTGTAACGGCAGCTTTCCCACTCGCCTTCGGCAGATCCTAACGAGGCATCCGTGTCCTCTGTGCCGACATCTCTTCCACTTGCAAATAATTGGGATGTTGGCCTTGTCGGGTGTTTGGAGAATGTCCTGTGCGTCCTGCTTACTGAAGAAAAAACCTTTGTCTAATCCGAGGTGAGTGATCGCTGTCCTGATATCCTGAAGCTCTTTTTTGCCATAAAATATGGTTGCAAAAACATCATGTACAAAATAAGTTACAAATTACTCGAAAACCCCCCAGATAATAGCACAATTGGTTGGGAGCACGTGAAACTGCTGCCATTTCTTCCTGCGCCATTTTGCCATCACTCCATCTTTCTCTTTTTGTCTTTAATTTCTGTCCCTCTCCTTCATGGTGTAGCAGCCCTACTGTACCTGACTCGTGTAGTACTGTACCTGACTCGTGTAGTACTGTACCTGACTCGTGTAGTACTGTACCTGACTCATGTAGTACTGTACCTGACTCGTGTAGTACTGTACCTGGCTCATGTAGTACTGTACCTGACTCATGTAGTACTGTACCTGGCTCGTGTAGTACTGTACCTGACTCATGTAGTACTGTACCTGACTCGTGTAGTACTGTACCTGGCTCGTGTAGTACTGTACCTGACTCGTGTAGTACTGTACCTGACTCATGTAGTACTGTACCTGACTCATGTAGTACTGTACCTGACTCGTGTAGTACTGTACCTGGCTCATGTAGTACTGTACCTGACTCATGTAGTACTGTACCTGGCTCGTGTAGTACTGTACCTGACTCGTGTAGTACTGTACCTGACTCGTGTAGTACTGTACCTGACTCGTGTAGTACTGTACCTGAATCATGTAGTACTGTACCTGGCTCTTGTAGTGTTCAGTTTGGCCATGGATCCACGCTTGGCTGCTGTTATCTGAGTTGACTGACAGGTTGTTCACACATGGCTGTGTGTGTTTACTCATTGAGTTCTGAGTGAGAGGAAAAAGGCAGAAAGGAATGGTTGTTCAGCGACAGCTTTGGGCTTTCCCAATCCAGCTCCTGTTCTGTTCTCTCCCCTACCTCAGACCTTCTGCTGGGGGCTGTGCAAACCACTGAACCATCAGTTTAGTCCCATGAATTAGAAATGTGTTACAAGGCATCACTTTATATTGATTAATAGCATATACTGTATCAAACCACAAAGGTTTCACACCATGGTAGAATCCTGTTTTTTAAGCATTTGTCATGATTGTGTGTTAATGTTCTCGATTTATGCTGAAAGGTCATGTTTATTTCCCTCTTGACAGCTCTTACTCTCTCTCTTTATTTCTGTTTTTCCCTTTGTCTTTCTATTTATCTCGCTCTCTCTCCCCCCCATCTCTCTCTCTCGCTCTCTCTCTCTCACATGTTGAGTCGAGGTAGCACTCTCCTCTCTACAGGTGTTTCTGATGAGAATAGCGTCTGTCCAACTAACTTCCCATGAACACTCTAAGTGCTAAAACAGGCCAGCTTGGATTGCAGGAAATTTAATTTGACGGGCGTCTAATGATTTGTGTTCGTTACGGAGCTATGTTAGGGCAATGTTTCCTTATTTACCATGTTTCCTTATTGCCACAGTCTCTGTGAGCAGAGGGGGGGACATAGGGGTACGAGGGCAAAGTTGATTTGGAGGTACACTGTACTTTACCTTTTTTGGTGCTTTTTTGTTCTATATAAAGCTAGTATCCTGACATGACAAAGTAGATTCAAGACTTAAAATGTGAAGCCGACTTTGCAGACTGTGTGTGTCTGAGTGTGTCTATGTCCCCGTGTGTGACTCTCTCTCCTAGCCCTAGATGTATGGCTGTCTGGGTTCATTGCGAGGCTAGAGTCTAAACATGCATGACCCTGCTTGGCCTCCACATTAAGCTGTTTAGGAATTCTCCACCTCTATTCACCCCTGTTTGTTTAACATACAAAAGTGTGTTTAACTCTCCTTCTTTATTGGTTGGTAATTACTATCAGTAGCCATAGAAACTATAATCCCGTTGTAGTCTGAAGTCTAGGAATTCTCCTCTCTTTGAAGATTAGTTATTTTAAAGAGGGTTAGGTCTAAGCCAGTGGTTGAACAAGCCGACTCTGGACACCGAATGCACCATGTACTTTATGCTTTTGCAGATCTATGAGACATTTATAACGGGATTGGGAAAGTCTAGGCCGTTCTAATCCCACTGTTCTGGAATGATAATTGATGCTTGGTCGATTTGTTTTGCTTCCGTGCATCAAAGGAGGGATGACCAATGTTACGTCATGAGTAATCCGCCTCTGTCTTGGGACACCTGGAAGAGTTTGTGTAGTTTGAGAAAGAGGAAAGAAGATGTTTCTTCTCTGATGTAGTCTCTTAACCCATCAAATGAGCATTGATTGGAAGAAGTCAGTTGAAATTTGGTTGTAAAACCAATATAGAGTATTACTTTACTGATTGAGTCCCTTTGGAAGAGAGGAAGGGAAGGGGAAAATGGCGGTAGGGGAGAATACAGGAGACCAGTGATAGCCGGGCAGTGGCACACATTTCAGAATATGTTTCAAATAAACGCCTGATCTAAATGAATTGTTTACGAGGTTACCATGAATTACCATGAATTGTTTACGAGGTTACCATGAATTACCATGAATTGTTTACGAGGTTACCATGAATTACCATTAATTGTTTACGAGGTTACCATGAATTACAATGAATTGTTTACGAGGTTACCATGAATTACCATGAATTGTTTACGAGGTTACCATGAATTACCATGAATTGTTTACGAGGTTACCATGAATTACCATGAATTGTTTACGAGGTTACCATGAATTACCATGAATTGTTTACGAGGTTACCATGAATTACCATGAATTGTTTACGAGGTGACCATGACTTACCATGAATTGTTTACGAGGTTACCATGAATTACCATGAATTGTTTACGAGGTTACCATGAATTACCATGAATTGTTTACGAGGTTTAATGTTTGATTTGTTACATTAAATAATTCAGTAATATGACTCAAAAAAATATGGTAACATCCATTTTTATTACAGGTTGACCGATTAATCGGCGTGGGCGATTAATTAGGGCTGATTTCAAGTTTTTATAACAATCGGTAATCAGCATTTTTGGATGCCGATTATGGCCGATTACATTGCACTCCACGAGTAGACTGTGTGGCAGGCTGACCACCTGTTACGCGAGCAATGAGCCAAGGTAAGTTGCTAGCTAGCATTACTAGCTAGCATAACTTATCTGATCAAAAACAATCAATCTTAACATAATCACTAGTTGATGATATTACTAGTTTAACTAGCTTGTCCTGCGTTGCAAATAATCAATGCGGTGCCTGTTAATTTATCATCGAATCACAGCCTACTTCACCAAACGGTGGATGATTTAACAAGCGCATTCGTGAAAAAAGCACTGTCGTTGCACCAATGTACCTAACTATAAATATCAATGCCTTTCTTAAAATCAATACACAAGTATATATTTTTTTACCTGCATATTTAGTTGAAAGAAATTCATGTTAGCAGGCAATATTAACTAGGGAAATTGTGTCACGTCTCTTGCGTTCTGTGCAAGCAGAGTCAGGGTATATGTAGCAGTTTGGGCCGCCTGGCTCGTTGCGAACTGTGTGAAGACCATTTCTTCCTGACAAAGACCGTAATTAACTTCCCAGAATTTTACATAATTATGACATAGCATTGAAGGTTGTGCAATGTAACAGCAATATTTAGATTTAGGGATGCCACCCGTTCGATAAAATACGGAACGGTTCCGTATTTCACTGAAAGAATAAACTTTTTTTTTTCTAAATTATAGTTTACGTATTTGACAATATTAATGACCTAAGGCTCGTATTTCTGTGTGTTTACTATATTATAATTAAGTCTATGATTTGATATTTTATAGAGCAGTCTGACTGAGCGGTGGTAGGCAGCAGCAGGCTCGTAAGCATTCATTCAAACAGCATTTTCCTGCGTTTGCCATCAGCTCTTCGCGATGCCTGAAGCACAGCGCTGTTTATGAGTTCAAGCCTATTAACTCCCGAGATTAGACTGGCAATACTATAGTGCCTATAAGAACATCCAATAGTCAAAGGTATATGAAATACAAATGGTATAGAGAGAAATAGTCCTATAATTCATATAATAACTACAACCTAAAACTTCTTAACTGGGAATATTGAAGACTCATGTTAAAAGGAACCACCAGCTTTCATATGTTCTCATGTTCTGAGCAAGGAACTTAAACGTTAGCTTTTTTACATGGCACATATTGCACTTTTACTTTCTTCTCCAACACTGTGTTTTTGCATTATTTAAACCAAATTGAACATGTTTCATTATTTATTTGAGACTAAATTGATTTTATTGATTGATTGATTGAATGATTGATTGATTGAATATTAAGTTAAAATAAAAGTGTTCATTCATTATTGTTGTAATTTTCATTATTACAAAATATATATAAAAATCGTCTGATTAATTGATATCTGCTTTTTTTGGTCCTCCAATAATCGGTATCGGCATCGAAAAATCACAATCGGTCGACCTCTAGTTTTTATCGCTAGTAAGAAACTGCTAGCCATTAGCTGCTAACGGCTAGCTACAGTAACTGGCAAGCACAGAACAGCCAACAACTTTGTGAATACAGATCCCCAGAAATCGATCAATTGCCCTCGAAAGTAAAAACTGGCGAAAAAGCACAGTCAAAGATGATAATAATTATTCTGTCAAGAAAGTCCATTTTTTTCCTAAATAGTGGCATACTAAGACAAACTAAATGTAACACAGTGTATAAATGATAACACGTTAGTGCAGGAAATTATGACATTGATTAAAATGTTGGAAGTGAATGCTGGAGTTAAACAATTAACTATGCAAATGAGCAAAAGTTGTGTGCATTTTTAAGGAAATAGACGCCTGGCTCAAATAGAAGCCTGTCTCTAATAAGCGCCTGTTGTGTTCAGGGATTTAAGCAATTAAATTCCCAGGCTATTAATTGAAGTTTTACAGTAAGTGAATTCCAAATAAGAAGTGGTTTTCAAATATACGATGGATTCAAACTCACAGCCTCCGCGCTGCATTCAGACAGACATGAGCAGGACACAACCTGTTTGTATAGGCTCAGCCATCGTCACATTGTTCCCATCAGTGGCTAACAATTAGACAGCAGTCCCTGTTTGCTCAGCCACTACATTCAGAAACAAGGTGCTTGTGGAGCTCTAACTACTGCTTGAGTGGGTTGTAAGACTGACTGGGGTGGCATGGCATTTTGAGCCTGCCTGTGTGTGTAGCAGGAGTCTCCACTAGGCTAGAGCAGACAAAGGTCATCCAACATCCTGGCATCAATAGAAACTATTTTGACGATTTAAACTTTTTCTCTGACTCCCTCTCTCTCTCCATACTCCCCTCTCCCTCTCTCTCTCCATACTCCCCTCTCCCACTCTCTCCATACTCCCCTCTCCCTCTCTCTCCATACTCCCCTCTCCCTCTCTCTCTCCATACTCCCCTCTCCCACTCTCTCCATACTCCCCTCTCCCTCTCTCTCCATACTCCCCTCTCCCTCTCTCTCCATACTCCCCTCTCCCACTCTCTCCATACTCCCCTCTTTCACTCTCTCAATACTCCCCTCTCCCACTCTCTCCATACTCCCCTCTCCCACTCTCTCCATACTCCCCTCTCCCACTCTCTCCATACTCCCCTCTTTCCCTCTCTCCATACTCCCCCCTCCCACTCTCTCCATACTCCCCTCTCCCTCTCTCTCTCCATACTCCCCTCTCCCACTCTCTCCATACTCCCCTCTCCCTCTCTCTCTCCATACTCCCCTCTCCCTCTCTCGCCATACTCCCCTCTCCCACTCTCTCCATACTCCCCTCTTTCACTCTCTCAATACTCCCCTCTCCCACTCTCTCCATACTCCCCTCTCCCACTCTCTCCATACTCCCCTCTCCCACTCTCTCCATACTCCCCTCTTTCCCTCTCTCCATACTCCCCCCTCCCACTCTCTCCATACTCCCCTCTCCCTCTCTCTCTCCATACTCCCCTCTCCCACTCTCTCCATACTCCCCTCTCCCTCTCTCTCCATACTCCCCTCTCCCACTCTCTCCATACTCCCCTCTTTCACTCTCTCCATACTCCATTCTCCCACTCTCTCCATACTCCCCTCTATCTCTCTCTCCATACTCCCCTCTCCCTCTCTCTCTCCATACTCCCCTCTCCCACTCTCTCCATACTCCCCTCTCCCACTCTCTCCATACTCCCCTCTCCCTCTCTCTCCATACTCCCCTCTCCCTCTCTCTCCATACTCCCCTCTCCCTCTCTCTCCATACTCCCCTCTCCCCCTCTCTCCATTCTCCCCTCTCCCTCTCTCTCCATACTCCCCTCTCCCTCTCTCTCTCCATACTCCCCTCTCCCACTCTCTCCATACTCCCCTCTCCCACTCTCTCCATACTCCCCTCTCCCATTCTCTCCATACTCCCCTCTTCCACTCTCTCCATACTCCCCTCTCCCACTCTCTCCATACTCCCCTCTCCCACGCTCTCCATACTCCCCTCTCCCACTCTCTCCATACTCCCCGCTCCCACTCTCTCCATACTCCCCTCTCCCAATACACCCCTCTTCCACTCTCTCCATACTCCCCTCTCCCACTCTCTCCATACTCCCCTCTCCCAATACACCCCTCTTCCACTCTCTCCATATTCCCGTCTCCCACTCTCTCCATACTCCCCTCTCCCAATACACCCCTCTTCCACTCTCTCCATACTCCCCTCTCCCTCCCATTCTCTCTCCATACTCCCCTCTCCCACTCTCTCCATACTACCCTCTCACACTCTCTCCATACTCCCCTCTCCCACTCTCTTCATACTCCCGTCTCCCACTCTCTCCATACTCCCCTCTCCCAATACACCCCTCTTCCACTCTCTCCATATTCCCCTCTCCCTCTCTCTCTCTCCATACTCCCCTCTCCCACTCTCTCCATACTACCCTCTCACACTCTCTCCATACTCCCCTCTCCCACTCTCTTCATACTCCCGTCTCCCACTCTCTCCATACTCCCCTCTCCCAATACACCCCTCTTCCACTCTCTCCATACTCCCCTCTCCCTCCCATTCTCTCTCCATACACCCCTCTTCCACTCTCTCCATATTCCCCTCTCCCTCTCTCTCTCCATACTCTCCTCTCCCATTCTCTCTCCATACTCCCCTCTGCCTCTCACTCTCCATACTCCTCTCCCCCTCTCTCCCTGTCCTCTGCTCTCTGGTGAGTAGAGATAACTCTGTGACCAAGGAATCCACTAATAAAAGTTCATTCTGAGTGATCATTATCCAAGGTCTCAGCGGCGGCCCACGAAGACTCTGCCCAAGTATGTGCTGACAGATGGGAACCAATGCTGATATACAGTGTAGGGCCAGGACAGGGCTGGAACAGGCTGGACCAGACTGGGACCAGGCTGAGATCCAAGCCTACTAACAGAGAGAAGACTTAGGGAGTTAGAGCTCTCTCTGCACCCCCCCCCCCCCCCCCCCCCCCCCCTAACCCTAACCCTAACCCTAACCCTAACCCCCCCCCCCCCCAACCTCTTTGAAAACGCCCTCAAACCTGGGAAAGAGATCTCACCCACCTCAATGTCCCCTGCGTAGTCACAAAGGCTTTACAAAGGATGGCTTGATGTGCTAACCAGTGAGTGAACATTTTGAAGGGGAGTCCTGATTTCTCCATTTGTCTGTCCATTCTCAAAGATTTTTTACTTGAGACGAGATCCACTTAAGCTGGATGTGTTAACCAGAATACAGTATAATGGCTGGATGTGTTAACCAGAATACAGTATACTGGCTGGATGTGTTAACCAGAAACCAGTATAATGGCTGGATGTGTTAACCAGAATACAGTATACTGGCTGGATGTGTTAACCAGAATACAGTATACTGGCTGGATGTGTTAACCAGAAACCAGTATAATGGCTGGATGTGTTAACCAGAATACAGTATACTGGCTGGATGTGTTAACCAGAATACAGTATACTGGCTGGATGTGTTAACCAGAAACCAGTATAATGGCTGGATGTGTTAACCAGAATACAGTATACTGGCTGGATGTGTTAACCAGAATACAGTATACTGGCTGGATGTGTTAACCAGAAACCAGTATAATGGCTGGATGTGTTAACCAGAAACCAGTATACTGGCTGGATGTGTTAACCAGAATACAGTATACTGGCTGGATGTGTTAACCAGAAACCAGTATAATGGCTGGATGTGTTAACCAGAATACAGTATACTGGCTGGATGTGTTAACCAGAAACCAGTATAATGGCTGGATGTGTTAACTAGAATACAGTATAATGGCTGGATGTGTTAACCAGAATACAGTATACTGGCTGGATGTGTTAACCAGAAACCAGTATAATGGCTGGATGTGTTAACCAGAATACAGTATAATGGCTGGATGTGTTAACCAGAATACAGTATACTGGCTGGATGTGTTAACCAGAAACCAGTATAATGGCTGGATGTGTTAACCAGAATACAGTATACTGGCTGGATGTGTTAACCAGAAACCAGTATAATGGCTGGATGTGTAAACCAGAATACAGTATACTGGCTGGATGTGTTATCCAGAAACCAGTATAATGGCTGGATGTGTTAACCAGAATACAGTATACTGGCTGGATGTGTTAACCAGAAACCAGTATAATGGCTGGATGTGTAAACCAGAATACAGTATACTGACTGGATGTGTTAACCAGAAACCAGTATAATGGCTGGATGTGTTAACCAGAATACAGTATAATGGCTGGATGTGTTAACCAGAATACAGTATACTGGCTGGATGTGTTAACCAGAATACAGTATACTGGCTGGATGTGTTAACCAGAAACCAGTATATTGGCTGGATGTGTTAACCAGAATACAGTATACTGGCTGGATGTGTTAACCAGAATACAGTATACTGGCTGGATGTGTTAACCAGAAACCAGTATAATGGCTGGATGTGTTAACCAGAATACAGTATACTGGCTGGATGTGTTAACCAGAAACCAGTATAATGGCTGGATGTGTTAACCAGAAACCAGTATACTGGCTGGATGTGTTAACCAGAATACAGTATACTGGCTGGATGTGTCAACCAGAATACAGTATACTGGCTGGATGTGTTAACCAGAAACCAGTATATTGGCTGGATGTGTTAACCAGAAACCAGTATATTGGCTGGATGTGTTAACCAGAATACAGTGTCTGAATGCTAATGGAAGGGTATGGACTGGTCATAGAATCTGACTTATATTGGATCCTTTGGTCTGGAGATTCTGGATTGTGAGTAGACAGACTTAGTACCCACAATCTGAGTACCCACAATCAAAGTACTCACACTCTGAGTACCCACAATCAGAGTACCCACAATCAGAGTACCCACAATCAGAGTACTCACACTCGGAGTACCCACAATCTGAGTACCCACAATCTGAGTACCCACAATTTGAGTACCCACAATCAGAGTACCCACAATCTGATTACCCACAATCTGAGTACTCACAATCTTAGTACCCACAATCAGAGTACCCACAATCTGAGTGGCATGTTTTTGTGAGGGAGTGTGTTTGTGTGTGTGCAAGTGGGAGGTCGTGCCTGTGTGTGTATATGTGAGCCAAACCAGTGTACACCCTATAGTTCAGAAGAGCTCTCTCCCTCCCATATGGATGAAGGATGTAACAGGGACTCTGTGTTTACCCCATGCCGGAGGAAAGGAATCTCCGCTCGGCGAGGCCGGTCAGGGAACGCTTCAGATCCACCAGGAATTCATACAGTTATCCTGCAATGGCCTCCACAAAATGGCCTCCATGGAATGGCCTTCGCGGAATCTCTCAGAGGTTGATACAAATCTGTTTAGGCGAAAATTGAGTTTTCCCATTGGAGCGGCCTTTTTCATATTTCCACTTGAACAGTTATTTAATTTCCCGTTGGATGTTTATCAAGCCTGGCACCAGGATTTTGGAGATGGCCCAAGTTCAGGTTCACTTATTGATGCCTCTCTACCCCCAGTGCTGAGGCTTCTCTCTCTGAGCACATTGATTTCAGTAGTGTCTCTGAGTTTCAGAGAGACAGAGGGAGCGAAGGAGAGAGAGAGAGAGAGAGAGAGAGAGAGAGAGAGAGGGAGAAAGGGGCAGAGAGGGGAGACAACTTAGAGGGAATTTATTTTTCTTGAACCTTTCTTTAACTTGGCAAGTCAGTTATGAACAAAGGCAGCGCACAATTGTCACAGCGTCGTTCGGGTTTGGCAGGTGTAGGCCATCATTGTAAATCATAATTTGTTCTTAAAACTGACTTGCCTAGTTAAATAAAGGTTCAAGAAAAAAGGGAGAAGGGATGCAGACTTGCCAACACGCATGCATTTTGCGTACCAACTACGCAATTATCTGTCCATGTACGCAGGTATGAGATCCGAGTTAAAAGCACGCAGAAATGAATTAGGGCCTAATTTTAAAAAACAACAACATTTTAATAAAAAATAAATCCACTGAGTAAATCTGACATCCCGATTCTCGAGCTGCAACACACAGACATGTACGGAAATTGTCAACGGACATGGATATTAATACATAATTATTCGACGTAGCTACCCTGTGTCTGCCCGTCCTGCTGTTTACTGTGATGCTGAGTTTGACGACAGTCAGCCGTACGTAAAAACATGGACAAATTCCCTTTCGACTCCGTGTGTTGTGGAAAGGTAAACACTAATTGTTTCAAACTAATGTTAGCGAACATCAGATGGACATTCAGTGGGCTCTAAGGTGTCAGCAGTTCACTCGCATTTGCTAGTGGAAGAAATATAATGCAAATACGAAAAATAACTGGTCAAACTTGTGCGAGTGTGACATACATTTAATCTGCGTCCCATTACTTGTATTTTCCACGTAACATTACGAGGATCACGCAACCTGATAGACTGTAACTGTAATTATGATCAACGTCACAAAAAGCATTACCAAAGTATCAAAAATAAATATAAACATATTGGCATTAAATGGGGTCGGGAGTTTAGAAGACTGCGCGATGAAGAATGAATGAGTGTCCGGTATTAGCTATAGAGGCAATGCTTCTAAAATGCCGTTGCACTAGATTTGAGATTTTATCAATTTCGAAAATCTGAAAGTATGTATGCGCTGCAAAGAAATCCAATAGAAACACGGGACTCTTCTAGCGAACTTTCATATTCCCCTTGCGGTAGCATACTTAAGCTTTGTGTAGCCAGTTTGCGATCTGTGTCGATGCCATCATTTGTTTTTGTTTTTATGTTTTCAAATTGATTTTTATTTTACGGTTGATTAAGAACCGTGTCTAAAAAGCCAATACTTGTGAGCTGGCCCTAGTGATTTGTTCTGTTTGAGAGGTGACACGCGTTCCTCTACTAAACTTGGGGGCATGTGCTAAGAAAAACTTGATTTAGTACAATTCTATAATTGCGATCAGACTCACAAACAGCGCATGCGCGAGCGGGGGAAAGAAAACCCAAATTCGGCGCGTGCTATGTGCGAGAGTTGAATCTCCAATTTGATTTTGCTTTTACGGTTGATTAGGAACCGTGTCTAAAAAGCTAATACTTGTGAGCTGGCCCTAGTGATTTGCTCTGTTTCAGAGGTGACACGCTTTCCTCTACTAAACTTGGGGGCATGTGCTAAGAAAAACTGGATTTAGTACAATTCTATAATTGCGATCAGACTCACAAACAGCGCATGTGCGAGCGGGGGAAAGAAAACCCAAATTCGGCGCGTGCTATGTGCAAGAGTTGAATCTCCAATTTGCTGCGCGCTCTGGTACTCTAAAAAGTTGGACAGGGTTGGCAGGTCTGGGATAGGGAGAAGGGGAAGAGGTAGGTTAGAAGGGAGAAGGAAATTGAGAGAGCAATGTCTATGATGACTGAATGTATTCTCTATCCCACTGGTTTGGTTTCACCCAACTGCCTAATAGTTTTCCAAAGCATGAGAGACCTTTTACATGTACGGTAAGAGGGAACAGGAGGGAAAGACTCGGAATAAAGATACTAATGAGCCAGTTAAATAAAGAGGCGGGATATAGATACTGATGAGCCAGTGAAATAAAGAGGCAGGATATAGATACTGATGAGCCAGTGAAATAAAGAGGCGGGATATAGATACTGATGAGCCAGTGAAATAAAGAGGCGGGATATAGATACTGATGAGCCAGTGAAATAAAGAGGCGGGATATAGATACTGATGAGCCAGTGAAATAAAGAGGCGGGATATAGATACTGATGAGCCAGTGAAATAAAGAGGCGGAGTAAAGATACTGATGAGCCAGTGAAATAAAGTGGCGGGATATAGATACTGATGAGCCAGTGAAATAAAGAGGCGGGATATAGATACTGATGAGCCAGTGAAATAAAGAGGCGGGATATAGATACTGATGAGCCAGTGAAATAAAGAGGCGGGATATAGATACTGATGAGCCAGTGAAATAAAGAGGCGGGATATAGATACTGATGAGCCAGTGAAATAAAGAGGCGGAGTAAAGATACTGATGAGTCAGTGAAATAAAGAGACGGAGTAAAGATGCTGATGAGTGAGTGAAATAAAGAGGCGGAGTAAAGATGCTGATGAGTGAGTGAAATAAAGAGGCGGGATATAGATACTGATGAGCCAGTGAAATAAAGAGGCGGAGTAAAGATGCTGATGAGTGAGTGAAATAAAGAGGCGGAGTAAAGATGCTGATGAGTCAGTGAAATAAAGAGGCGGAGTAAAGATACTGATGAGTCAGTGAAATAAAGAGGCATATGTCTAAATGTCCTCACAGGAGCAGATGACTGACAGTAGGCTTAAAACAACCCTGCTATACTCACACCAATCTCCTGAGAAGGAGCGAAAGAGAGAACATTTAGAAGGGTTGGAGTGGAAGATGAGGAGTGGAGAGATGATGGTATGGGAGGGGGGGGGGGGGTCTGGCTGTCTGTCTGATACCTCCCAGCCCAGCAGAAGTCAATGATCTCCTCTTCAGAGAGGCCCTAAGAGGCTTAGACCCACCTGATGCCAGGAGCTGTTTGTTTAACCTCTGCGTGGCTGCAGCACTAAACTTAAGCACAGGATTGTTTTACCTCTACACATGCAGCATCATTAAGCTCCTCCACACAAATTATTTACTTCCATATCAGTCTTTCCATAGTTTAATTGGCCCCAAATCCCCCCAAACCAGGCATAAATGGTCCTATCCTTAGAGCAAGTATTTACCTCCACACTAACTGCTGTCTTCTGCACACTACATACACCCTAGAATTAATTTTATAGACTCCAGCAATACGGCACACTATTAATTCAGCTGCTGTCTGTCATTGAGCACCGAGCAGTCTAGTTCAGTAACTCCACAGACCTAGATACAGGTCTTTCCATTACACTATCATAATATAATAGGAGTCTGGTTATTTATTGTCCTTTCAGCAAGATTAACAGTTGTTTATATTCATGCTGCGTGTTTTGGATAACAATGTTCAGTAATAGTGCTGTCTGGGAGATATGCACCCTCACGGCCAAACTATAGTTCCACTGTGTAACAGAGAGAGAGAGAGAGAGAGAGAACCCTGTCCCCGCTGCCCTGTTATGGTCATAGGGGATTATTATTTCTGACATGCACCGCTGGCCCACTGATTTGGTTTGGCCGCCCAGGCTGGCCCGGTGCGGCCCACCGAGCGGAGCAGAACGCAGTAACACTGACTGGTTATGATTCATGACTGTTTGAGAGGCGAGTCCAAACACTGCACCCATCAAAACAAGTCTGCTGTTATTGTTTGCCTTTGGTTCTGTGTGTGTGTGTGTGTGTTACAGAGACCTGCGTGTTTGTGAGAGCTTCGCAGGCCATGTCACTTGTCTGTCTGTCAGGATGTCTGTTTCTGCTTCCATTCCTGGAACATTCTGTCATTCTGGAATAATTTCTGTTATAGAATTAGATTTGATTGTGTGTGTTGATTTCCCCCCGGAGCAGGTTCTGTCATAGCCGTTATCTTGGTTGTGGTTTGGTCTCTGCCCAGTCACTGTGACATGCAGCTGTGACCTGCTGTCTGTCCTCTCAATGCCCTCTGGTTGTATTAGTTATTCATTAGTTAGTAATTAGTCAATTACCTGTTAAACTGGATTTAGAGAAAGAGGTGTGTGTAGGAGGTCTGTATCAGCACACATGGGACCGTGTCTGTGTGTCTTACTCCTCTGCTACAAACAACAAATTATTCACCGTTGTCACTCCCTGACCTTAGTATTCTTTGTTTTCCTTGTTATTCTGGTTAGGTCAGGGTGTGACATGGGTGATGTATGTGTTTTGGTCTTGTCTAGGGATTTTGTATGTTTATGGGGCTGTTTCCTTTCTAGGTAAATTGTATGTCTATGGTTGCCTAGATTGGTTCTCAATTAGAGGCAGCTGTCTATCGTTGTCTCTGATTGGGAACCATATTTAGGCAGCCATATTCTGTGGGTATTTTGTGGGTGATTGCCTATGTCTATGTCAGTTGCTTGTGTCAGCACAGTTCTTATTATAGCTTCACGGTTGTTATTTGTTTTTGTATTCAGTGTTCAGTGCTTTCTTTAATTAAAACATCATCATGAACACATACTACGCTGCATTTTGGTCCGCTTCTTACGACGATCGTGACAACCGTCCCCTCCTCATTAATACAACTGTAATACCACACACCTATACCCCCCCACACACATTCTCCCTACCCCACACAGACATGAGCACCACTCCTCGGAAGGTTGAGTAAATTGATGGTTGCCCTGTGACCGGCGAGTGCTATGGTGATTTAAATGAATTATGTTCAGAGTTAACGGCCCAACATATTGGACTTCAACCACACACTCTCTCACTTTGGTAAGTCTACTGACACTAGCTGCAATACCACAGTTACATTAACCACTAACTATAGGTTTGAGATTCATTTTAATGAGAGTTCATTCTCTATGAAACTGGTATTCAGGACAGCTAGTAGCTACATAGTATGGATTGTTTATTATGAACTGGGTGGTTGGAGCCCTGAATGCTGATTGGCTGACAGACCGTATACCACGTGTATGACAAAACAATTATTTGTACTGCTCTAATTACGTTGGTTAACAGTTTATAATAGCAAAAAGGCATCTCAGGGTTTGTGATACAGTGGGGCAAAAAAGTATTTAGTCAGCCACCAATTGTGCAAGTTCTCCCACCTAAAAAGATGAGAGAGGCCTGTAATTTTCATCATAGGTACACTTCAACTATGACAGACAAAATGATATTTTTTTCCCAGAAAATCACATTGTAGGATTTTTAATGAATTTATTTGCAAATTATGGTGGAAAATAAGTATTTGGTCATCTACAAACAAGCAAGATTTCTGGCTCTCACAGACCTGTAACTTCTTCTTTAAGAGGCTCCTCTGTCCTCCACTCGTTACCTGTATTAATGGCACCTGTTTGAACTTGTTATCAGTATAAAAGACACCTGTCCACAACCTCAAACAGTCACACTCCAAACTCCACTATGGCCAAGACCAAAGAGCTGTCAAAGGACACCAGAAACAAAATTGTAGACCTGCACCAGGCTGGGAAGACTGAATCTGCAATAGGCAAGCAGCTTGGTTTGAAGAAATCAACTGTGGGAGCAATTATTAGGAAATGGAAGACATACAAGACCACTGATAATCTCCCTCGATCTGGGGCTCCACGCAAGATCTCACCCGTGGGGTCAAAATGATCACAAGAACGGTGAGCAAAAATCCCAGAACCACATGGGGGGACCTAGTGAATGACCTGCAGAGAGCTGGGACCAAAGTAACAAAGCCTACCATCAGTAACACACTACGCCGCCAGGGACTCAAATCCTGCAGTGCCAGACGTGTCCCCCTGCTTAAGCCAGTACATGTCCAGGCCCATCTGAAGTTTGCTAGAGAGCATTTGGATGATCCAGAAGAAGATTGGGAGAATGTCATATGGTCAGATGAAACCAAAATATAACTTTTTGGTAAAAACTCAACTCGTCGTGTTTGGAGGACAAAGAATGCTGAGTTGCGTCCAAAGAACACCATACCTACTGTGAAGCATGGGGGTGGAAACATCATGCTTTGGGGCTGTTTTTCTGCAAAGGGACCAGGACGACTGATCCGTGTAAAGGAAAGAATGAATGGGGCCATGTATCGTGAGATTTTGAGTGAAAACCTCCTTCCATCAGAAAGGGCATTGAAGATGAAACGTGGCTGGGTCTTTCAGCATGACAATGATCCCAAACACACCGCCCGGGCAACGAAGGAGTGGCTTCGTAAGAAGCATTTCAAGGTCCTGGAGTGGCCTAGCCAGTCTCCAGATCTCAACGCCATAGAAAATCTTTGGAGGGAGTTGAAAGTCCGTGTTGCCCAGCAACAGCCCCAAAACATCACTGCTCTAGAGGAGATCTGCATGGAGGAATGGGCCAAAATACCAGCAACAGTGTGTGAAAACCTTGTGAAGACTTACAGAAAACATTTGACCTCTGTCATTGCCAACAAAGGGTATATAACAAAGTATTGAGATAAACTTTTGTTATTGACCAAATACTTATTTTCCACCATAATTTGCAAATAAATTCATTAAAAATCATACAATGTGATTTTCTGGATTTTTTTTAATCTTGTCTGTCATAGTTGAAGTGTACCTATGATGACAATTACAGGCCTCTCTCATCTTTTTAAGTGGGAGAACTTGCACAATTGGTGGCTGACTAAATACTTTTTTGCCCCACTGTTTATGGCATGTTGCGTCGTGCCTAAGAACAGCCCTTAGCCGTGGTATATTGACCATATACCAGACGCCCTCGTGCCTTATTGCTTCAATAAACCCCATACTAACAGTATAAGAGTTGTTTGGTGAAAGCTTGTGATTTTGTATAGTTTTATACATGATTTGTATGTTTCTCTGTTTTTTATTTTTCTTATTCAAACTCTCCCTAAGTCTGAAGTAACATGGTACGGTAGGCTTACAGCGTCCAGGGTCACAGAGGTGGTCTTGGAAAGCCACCAAGATGGCCTGGGTGATTAGTAATGCGAATGCAATTAGCTGTGGTTTTACTGAGTACAGAGATATGTGGAATAACGAGGAGAATATAGGTGGGCTGCTGCCTGCTGGGATCAGGGCCTTCCCCTGTCCACCTACAGAACTAACCACTGTTGATTTGACACTGGAGTTCATTACAATGAGACTGGCTTGACAGACAGACGATATGGATCTGTCTGTTTCTCGCCTGCATGCAGAGTATACATACATAAGTGTGTGTGTGTGTTTGTGTATCTGTGTGTATTTGTGTGTGTGTGTGTTTACTCTCGTAAAAAGTGCGTGCCCCTTGTCCCATCTGGATGACTGTGTTTTTTGGTAAATGAACGGGGAAATATTCTAGCTGCTCCCTGTTCCCACTGCATTACCTGGGAGAGGTCTCTCTCTCTCTCCTCAACCTGCTACAGTAGTCCACCTCAGTTTCCAGCTTCCAGGCAAAACAGGATTGTAGTCAGTAAACACACAGTCCATCCCTGATGTGCACACCGACGATACTTGGCATCTCTCTCCAAACCTCAACATCATCCAGGGGACAGAGCCAAAGCCAGGGACTTTATTGGCCAGCCAAGCCCAGTTCCCTGCTCTCACTGTGGGCAGATTCATCCACAGACCTGGCCCATTTACAAAAAAACTAAACAGAATAAAGTCAGAAAGAAAGAAAGATAACAAGACAGAATAGGTCCGGCTGCCAGCATAGCTCTATCCCTCAGAGGGTAAAGTCAGTTTCACCTCTTCCCTGGGAAGCCGAGCCAAGATCAATCTCCCAGCAGAATATTCCACCTCTTTACTGAGGAGATATCACCCACTGGGCACACCACATCATTTCAACGTGGATAATTGGTAAATATTTGGTTAAGACGTTGATTAATGAGATTTCAACCTATGCAGATACTGTACACTGTAGGATCTTAATTTGATCACTTTTTTATTGCTGAGAATTTCCTGCACTTCAGGAAATGCAAATCTGTAGTGTTTTCAAGGTTTAAAAAGGCTCCTAACATTTCCCATTTTCAATTAAAAATGTCAGACTTGATTTGCCTTGAGGAAAAATGTATCAAAACCTTTCCATTAATTATAATCCACATAATAATTCACATGTCCTGTTTACATCTCCTAGATCATTTTCCTGCTGTAGAAAACTGGCTCAATTTAACATCCTATATCTATATTTCCTCACTCAAAAAGACAGCCAAAACTCAGTTGAATCTCCAATGTGTTATCACTATGCTTTCAACCATCTAAAAGCACAACCAAATTCCAATTGAAAAACAATTGGTTTAGTTGTCACCCAAATGTCTATCACTGCGCTTTCAACCATTTAAAAACTCACTAAAGTTCAAACGAGAATACAGAAAAACAAACTTTAGACCGCCCTACAGACGGCATTATCCGCCCACTAATACAGGACTAGTAAAGGCCCAATGCACTACTTTTGTCATTTTGTTTACATAATTGTATTAATATTTTTTGTTAATTCAGATTTTTCAAGGGGTGCTACAGCACCCTCAACACCCATACTTCACTCCCAATAAGTCTCTCTCTCTCTCTCTCTCTCTCTCTCTCTCTCTCTCTCTCTCTCTCTCTCTCTCCCTCTCCCTCTCCCTGGGCAGGAAGAGGGCACCTTATTGGGTGTTATTTTAGGATCCCAATCTATCGAAGCAGGGATCAGGGAAGAGATTTGGGAGGGTTTCCGCCTTTTCCCTTCGCCCTCGGTCTCAGGATCTCAGTGTTTCACAGCAATTGGTCAGTGGATAAACAACGTATGAGTGCTTAAATTCTTCAGTTCTTGTGAAATGCTTGATTAAGTGGCTAAAACACAAGATGTAATTGACCATTTCAGTTGAAATAGTTCCCAAAGTATTTACCTACCTGACTATTATTTGGTAGATGTATGTAAAGACCACTTAATAAAGTTGAACAGTTGAAAGTTGAAGAATGTTCCGAGTATGGAGTGCTGTAGTATAAAGGCTCACACATATTGCACAGAATGTGGATCTGGTGTTAGTCTGCCAGTTGTTCAGCGCTCTGTGTTTTAGGGTCCACCTACTATAGAGGTCTGACTGCCGACATTTTCACACGATTCTACATGTAAAATCGGTGAGCACTCGGTTTGTAGATTACGGCCGGCACTGTTCAGTGGTTCGAAGTACTCTCGGTCAGAAAACACTATTGGTCTGTCTAAACCCTTACTGTGTAACTCAATCAACAAAAAGTCCTGAAATAGCCAGATCACTGTGTGTTGCTATTTCTGGACAGCCGGTAAGTGAACAAAGCTGTTCTGTGACCGCTCTTCATTACCACAACCCTGACTGATTGTTTCCTGTCTGCAAGGTGAGAGGATTCTGGAGTAGAGAATATATGCCATTTGAATAGAGCGGTCTGCGTTTTACTTAGCACCTACTCTTTAATAAGGCTGGTTATGTACACATTCCCGAGATTCTACTAAAACTACAGTTGAAGTCGGAAGTTTACATACACTTAGATTGGAGTCATTAAAACTCGTTTTTCAACGACTTCACAAATGTATTGTTAACAAACTATAGTTTTGGCAAGTCGGTTAGGACATCTACTTTGTGCATGGCACAAGTCATTTTTCCAACAATTGTTTACAGACAGATTATTTCACTTATAATTCACTGTATCAAAATTCCAGTGGGTCAGAAGTTCACATACACTAAGTTAACTGTGCATTTAAACAGCTTCTGATAGGCTAAATTACATAATTTGAGTCAATTGGAGGTGTACCTGTGGATGTATTTCAAGTCCTACCTTCAAACTCAGTGCCTCTTTGTTTGACATCATGGGAAAATCAAAAGAAATCAGCCAAGACCTCAGAAAAAAATTGTAGACCTCCACATGTCTGGTTCATCCTTGGGAGTAATTTCCAAATGCCTGAAGGTACCACGTTCATCTGTACAAACAATAGTACGCAAGTATAAACACCATGGGACTGCGCAGCCCTCATACCGCTCAGGAAGGAGATGCGTTCTATCTCCTAGAGATGAATGTACTTTGGTGCGAAAAGTGCAAATCAATCCCAGAACAACAGCAAAGGACCTTGTGAAGATGGTGGAGGAAACAGGTACAAAAGTATCTATATCCACAGTAAAATGAGTTGCTCAGCAAGGAAGAAGCCACTGCTCCAAAACTGCCCTAAAAAAGCCAGACTATGGTTTGCAACAGCACATGGGGACAAAGATCGTACCTTTTGGAGAAATGTCCTCTGGTCTGATGAAACAAAAATAGAACTGTTTGGCCATAATGACCTTAGTTATGTTTGAAGGAAAAAGTGGGAGGCTTGCAAGCCAAAGAACACCATCCCAACCGTGAGGCACGGGGGTGGCAGCATCATGTTGTGGGGGTGCTTTGCTGCAGGAGGGACTGGTGCACTTCACAAAATAGATGGCTTCAAGAGGCAGAACATTCTGTGGATATATTGAAGCAACATCTCAAAACATCAGTGAAAGCTTGGTTGCAAATGGGACGTCCAAATGGACAATGACCACAAGCATGCTTCCAAAGTTGTGGTAAAATGGTTTAAGGACAACAACGTCAAGGTATTGGAGTTTCCATCTCAATCCTATAGAACATTTGTGGGCAGAATTGAAAAAGTGTGTGCGAGCAAGGAGGCCTACAAACCTGACTCAGTTTAAACCAGCTCTGTCAGGAGGAATGGGCCTAAATTCACCAAACTTATTGTGGGAAGCTTGTGGAAGGCTACCTGAAACGTTTGACCCAAGTTAAACAATTTAAAGGCAATGCTTGAGTGTATGTAAACTTCTGACCCACTGGGAATGTGATGAAAGAAATAAAAGCTGAAATAAATAATTCTCTCTACTATTATTCGGATATTTCACAGTCTTAAAATAAAGTGGTGATCCTAACTGACCCAAGACAGGGAATTTATACTGGGACTAAATGTCAGGAATTGTGAAAAACCGAGTTTAAATGAATTCTGCTAAGGTGTATGTAAACTTCCGACTTCAACTGTATATGGCTACAGTTTTTGTGTTTTTCAAGTGTTTTTCAAGGAAAGCGAAGCGAGATTGACACACCATTGGAAGCAGCTGGAGCACTTGAGCAAGTCAATGATTGAAAGATTGAGAGAGTGAGACAAAGGAGGAGGGAAGGAACAAAAGGAAGAGACAAACTGGGAACAAGTCTGTGCTGCTACCCACACTGAGAAAGAAGCTGAGTAGGAGAGAGAAACCAATTTGGACTGCCTGCCAGTGTCTGTACTCTCTCTTCTCAGACTTAGAGAAAGAGGGGCATGAGGAAAGAGAGTTGATGGGAGGTGGGAGTTGGGGGGAGAGGGCAAGGGAGACTGAGAGAAAAGGGGCGAGAGGACAGGGCCCAGTCTTTTATGAAGCGTGGGGAAAGGAAGGCTGTGTCTGCGGTGGGTCCTGAATAGAGGAACTCCATGTTCTCTTTAATGTGATGTGAATAACTTGACCTAACAGAGGCCCTTGATTGGCATAACGACCAGTTGGGCTGGGGGTGGGGACGATGTGTTTGTGTGGGTATTGGTGTGTGTGGTAGTAATAGTGTGTGTATGTGCGTGTTTGCGTGCGAGTGTGTGCGTGCGTATGTGTGTGTTTGTGAGTGAGTGAGAGTGTTTGCCAGTATACAATAAATTGGGGGGAATGAAATAGCATGAAATGAATGCAGATGGTGGCTGACTGGCTGTAAGAGTTTTGGAGTGGCTGTCCTAGCCCCAATCCCAGACCCAGACCCAGTCCTAAAGGTGCCCAGTCCCAGTCCTAAAGATCCCCAGACCCAGTTCTAAAGGTGCCGAGCCCCAGTCCTAAAAGCCCCCTGACCCAGTCCTAAAGGTCCCCAGTCCCAGTTCTAAAGATCCCCAGGCTCAGTCCCAGTCCTAAAGGTCCCCAGACCCAGTCCTAAAGATCCACAGGCTCAGTCCCAGTCCTAAAGGTCCCCAGACCCAGTCCTAAAGGTGCCCAGTCCCAGTCCTAAAGATCCCCAGCCCCAGTCCTAAAGGTCCCCAGCCCCAGTCTTAAAGGTCCACAGCCCCAGTCCCAGCCCTAAAGGTCCCCAGACCCAGTCTTAAAGGTCCCCTGCCCCAGTCCCAGTCCTAAAGGTCCCCAGACCCAGCCCCTGTCCCAGGCCTAAAGGTCCCCAGCCCCAGTTCCAGTCCTAAAAGTCCCCCAGTCCCAGTCCTAAAAGTCCCCAGCTGCCCTGGTGTTTGGGAAGGAGAGGGGCAGAGGCCCCTGTGCCTGAGGGAAGCCCCATGCATGAAAAGGGGCGGAAAGGGGAGAGAGATATGGGATATGCGTCAACAGCAATTCTCTGCATTATCATTAACAGCAGACTTGTACATTTCCTCAGTGAAAACAATGTACTGAGCAAATGTCATATTGCCTTTTTACCAAATTACCATAAAAATATCACGTATTCACCCTGCACACCCTAATTGACAAACAAACAAACCAAAACAAAGGCAAAGTCTTCTCATGCTTTGTTGATGTCAAAAAGCATTTAACTCAATTTGGAATGAGGGTCTGCTATACAAATTGATGGAAAGTGGTGTTGGGGGAAAAACATACAACATTATAAAATTATTGTACACAAACAACAAGTGAGCAGTTAAAATTGGAAAAAAACACACATTTCGTTCCACAGGGCCGTGGGGTGAGACGGGGATGCAACTTAAGCCCCACCCTCTTCAACATATATATCAGCTAATTGGCGAGGGCATTAGAACAGTCTGCAGCCACCGGCCTCATCCTATAGTTCTAGAATCTGAAGTCAAATGTCTACTGTTTGCTGATGATCTGGTGCTTCTATCTC